>NW_019213448.1:0-56380 GCF_002532875.2 Varroa jacobsoni
TTATCTTATATATCATATATTATCATATATATATCTATCTATGTTAGAGGATCAATTATGCGCTTTATAGCGCCGCGCCTACAATTTAGTTCGGTCCATTGTAATTGCTATCAATGAAGCCTATGGACAACTGAGCCCGCATACCTAATTAGAGGATTCAGGAAAGCAGTATAAGAAATATATCGTGTTTGATTGGTTCTGTTCCATATTTATTTCATGGACGGAATTCTATGCAGGACTGAAAGCTTGCGGAAAAATATAGCCTATTTAATGTCATTTTAAAATAGGCCTACTCATATTATAGTGAGGGATCATTGAATCTGTTGCTGTCAGGCGTTGACGAGGTAACGCGTGAAGCAGATAACATTTCGATGCCTTTCTAATAAGGTATGGTAATGTGCATCGTAGGTTCCAACAGTACGATTCATAGTACAATTCGCGTGGCACTCAGTAATTCTATAGAAAACGGTTACGGAATCCAGTAGAAATTTGCTGAGATAGTACATTTTTTGTTTCTGCTTTAGTTATTTAATTTAAGACGCACTCACTGTATGTATTTGTTGTTATTTTTTGTACCACATCATCATAGTATGACCAATCATCCGCTGTTTACATTACGGTAACATTAGGAACAATAAAGGAAAGGCTTGCTTGTTTCAGCTTATGCATATCAGCTCATTCAATTGCCAAGCACAGTCGGTCACCCAATGACAGATGTGATCCTTGGCTATTCGCGCCTCGAGTTCGGCCTCGTCCACATCTCTTCGTCCCGCTGTTTCCTATAACGATTAAATACCCCGGAGATGAGGCTTTTAAAAGGCATTTAACATACTCAGCCACTATGGAAATGCCCCTCGCCCCGTGTAGTCAGTCTGTCCAAGTGAGAAGATACGTTAGGTGGCAGCCATGGTAACGATGGATACCACCGAGCGTGTGAAAACGCATTGAAACAACTCCTAGGCCTATCCTTTACTTGTGTTGCACAAAGACAAGTTGCTTCATACTGGGTGAACCTAAACGTTCCGCGTCAAGCAGTAGCCTATGAGTTGAATGAATTCGAGCAAACCTACATATACTACTGTGTTGATTAGCCTATCACCTAGTAACGAAAAACACAACAACGCTGTCTGTGTTGTATACGTATATTGTTTTTTATTTCTTTTAGATAGTCACTGCTAGTGCCGCTGCTTATCAGCTTCTTTAATCATGAATGCCAAACCTAGGTTTACGCTTCTGTCTAAGCTGACGCCTCTTCAGATTCCGTGGCACGTTTCAATTGAGTAAACTTGAGCATTTTTTAAGCTAGAGCTCCTGGTTCTACGGTATCGTTTCCTCTTGACGGCTTATGATACTGGCTTATGCATAGTTTTTAATGAATGGCCGCAAATCAGTCCTCGGCATATGGCGACCAGAATTTCTTGTATAAGAAGCGGCCTCGTATAGAAAAACTGAAATACAGATCGTTTGTTTCGACCCGCGCTGAACTGGATGTTGACAAGTACAATTATGCACGAAGCAATAAGATACAGTTTAGATAATTGAGGCCACTATCGTGATTACCAACAGACACTTGCATATTCCTAATTTCATCAAATTGAGTACCTTTCTAAAAAAATTGTATGGAAAATTGTTACTCTATTTTTAGCAACAAAAATACATTTTATTTAAAGTGTATCTTACTCCCTAATAAGTTAGCTCTAAATCTATACAGTTAATTTTGACAAAAACCATTAAAAAAATGTTACTGGGTTAGCTTAACAACTATCCCAAAAGGCACATAGGACGGCCACAAAAACATCTACTCTCTAGTTTCTGAGCCATGACAAGGATTTCTTTAAAACACAGAACAAACAGTACAGCCGACGAAGGCATGATCTAGGGAGTCCAGCAATCGATATGTACAACATGCGTGTACTGTATAATGTACATAGTACTCCTTTCAGAATGAAGTAACGCTGTCAATCATAAGGCTACTAAGCCCTTTACAGAAATTAAAAAAAAAAAAAAGATTATCCAAAAATCCGTTGGGGCGGGGGGCATTCAAAGATGTTCCTCGTCGAAGGAAAAGCAATTATTGACATGGACACAAACGTGACTTAGAGATGAAACGTGCAGTATGATAGCAGAATGATCATACCGGAGAGAACAATGAACCACAATAATGCTGGCTAGCTAACTTCCTACTTCGACCGTTCAATTTATGATGTAAGCGTGTGCCCTGTATTGACTATTTGGGCATCTTTTTAGCTATTAACCTAGTTAATCTCTTGATAAATCAATTAGGCATTCAACATAGTGAAACAGTATGCGCTGGCAGGCAACATAGGTGATTTTTGTCGAACAGTTGACCGCTGTCACAGTGTTTCAGTTTTGATTGGTATCCGACGCACTCCCAGTAGCGGCGGCAGTCTCTGCTATCGGGAAAACGCCCACGTTGGGCGGGACACTGAAAGGGTGGCAGATATGGGGTAGGAACGCTAACCTTTGGTTCTGTAAGGAACAGACGAACGAGCAAACGTGAACGAACGGCGCGCTCATTTGACACAAAATGAAAAATTGCCTAGATTGATTAAGTTTTTAGATGTGTAACCCGCACGTAGAAACGTTTATGTCACCTTTATACATCGTACCAGGAGCGTAACAACTATATACCGTTAGAGGAAATCTAGAGGTAAGTGATTTCAAGAGAGTTCTTCTTTTAATCATGCGTGCTTATGATGGATGGAAGGTGAGCTTATAGGAAAGAAGGACGGCATCCCCTATTCGTTCGATGACATTTTCCGGTTTTAGTCGTAGTATGATGGCATGCGCGCGATCGAAGGATGAAGTTGGCAAGTTCCTCCTACCTGAAATTGGGATAGGCTCAAATTGTGGTTCTGGAATCGGTTCGGGTATCGCACTCGGATTTGTTTCGGGCACAGGTCTGGGGTATAGTTCTTGCATCGGTCTTGGATAGTGTTTAGGCATGAACTGTGGATATGGTTCGCGTATTGGTTCATAGCTCGGCTCCGGGAATGATATAGGCACAGGCTTAAAATACGGTCGAGGAAAAGGCTCTGGAATCGGAACTGGAAGCGGCTTTGCCGGTTCAGGCCGTGGCCAGAATTCTGGATTAGGCTCAGGCTGAGGTTCTGGAATAGGCCTCGGGCGAGGCATTGGCCGCGGGGGATAGACATCCAAATTGCGTGAAGGTGAACTCTCAGCATTATTACTGTTATATGGTGGTGGTGATGGACGACGCGTCGGTTGAATCGTGTCATCTTCAGGGAATGTAACATGCCCCCTGAAAGATCGCATAACATATCATTCGTGAGGATGTTTGATACGGGCAGTGCACAATGCAGTAGTGCCGTTATAGAGTAAACCTAGCGGGTAGGTATACTTGCACAAGCGATAGTTGCTTGAAACATGCATATTTAATGTGGAATATTTCGGTATTCTTCTTTAGTCCAGCTACGAAAAGGAGTACCGTGGTACCATCCGCCTGTCTCGCCATCTTGAGGCCTATTCAGAGTCAATAAGTAATTTGCTAAGTCAGCGTAAAGTTTACTTGTTTAAACAATAATAATCGTCGAATATCGCTAACATACGGGGAGGGGAAAAGATGTTTGACTGGAGGCATATGGACACATGGCACCGTACTGATCATGACACCGCATGGTCTTAAAACACTGCAGGGCGGAGGAATTCGATGCAGAAGGCAGCATGTCATAAACTCCAAACATTGGCCATAGGACGTTGGATGGAAGCATTGTCCCTCCATATAGAATTCACGATACGATTCTCTGTAAATTGTTCGTAAATTTAGAATGAGTTTAGCGGCCGTTATACTTAGCTTAGTTGCCGCATACGCTTTACTATGGCCTAAATAAATCTGCTAGCTGAATTGATCTTTATTGACGTTCTAAATCTACAATACAAATCTACGTGATACAGCTTTCCAGCGTGCTTTGACTTAATTTCTAATGCTTTTGAGTATCATTATGCTACAAGAATATAGAACGATAGTAAATTGTTGTAAACTCACCTCGACTGTTGTGTTAATTTGTCTGGAGGTAAAGCACTCCCGCTTCCTGTCGTGATAACAGGCAGCGTATCCAAGCGATTAGGTCGTACTGGATTCGTAGTAGATAGTAGTCTCGACGGATGGTCTAACGGGGTAGTGGCTGTTGATGGCACCACGTCGATATGGGTACTCACCGTGACGTTGCGGTCTCGTTCTAAAATCGGGAACGGCGTGTATAAGCAAGCGCAACAGTTTTCAATTATACATGACAGTCTGTAGCAAGTTAGGTTATTTGGAAACCTATACTTTAATAAGCATGCCTCCACTTGTTCCTCTAGAAGATCATTGTAGAGAATATTTCTAAATACTTGTATAATCGTTGTGTTCTTGGTGCCTTCGTAACGTAATGTGAGCTATTGCGGTGGGGTCTTTTTCTAGTCATCTTCAACGTTCTCTAACATGGAGGGCAGACGAATCCGCCATCCAGAAGTAAATCGTCTTCTTAGGATCAGATAGCCATGCATATATAGGTCGCCTTAAACAGTAACCGAATGTATCGCCAGCTCGTGAAGTCCATGACATGATACAGGACATTGTATATTGAAATCATCAATACAACATTAGGAAAATTTTCTTGTAGATGGTTCGCTTATAAAAAGCTGCTTTTGAATATCTGAAATTTTGATCAGAAAATAATTAAGCAACTACAGATGTAAATAGTTCCCATCCATTTTACGAAAAATATTACTAAAACGAAACATTAATAGCACGACAAATGGGTGCAGTACGATGCTAAGCACCGCGAAATTAATATTGGTCTTCTATTTATTAAACAATTAAGATCGATTAATTAATTAATCTGAATGTGAAGAATTACCGTATACGCGCTACGGCTGATCTCAGTGTAGCTTACGTACGATTTGATACAAGTCAATCTAGCGTGCTTTTGTCTGCCTGCCCAGACAGCAATATAGAAATAGACGTCTCTCTGAACAAGCGTCTGATGTTTTTAGTTACTCTCCCATTTTTCCTCATCTTGTCGCTATTCAAAAAATAAAGACGAGAAACGCGAAAGGCAGAAAAGTTTAGCTACGGGTTTTTCTGTGTCGATCGCCCGCGCGCTTCGCTTTCTGCATCAAAATGCAAAACATTTGAATTCCTATTGAGAATCGTTTCCATTATGCTCCTGTGAAGCCAAAAGTTCCTCGATCGTCTCTCACTGCACTATCTGTCGCACATCGCGGGGTACAGCGCTCATCACCCCTGTGGCTGTTACAGGCAGAACGCAGCAAAATGTACTATAATAAGTAGAGTACCATCTAGGACTTTGCTGTTTGTGTTACAGGTAGTTGTTCAATGCATTCAGTAGTGCTTCTGTTGATAGCCGATTGTGTTATAGCTGCTAAAGCTACAATGTGCACGAAATACGAGCAGAATTGGCCACTGACAAGTTTTAGATATAGTCGATACGGTTGGTCCCTGCAGCAAAGATGGACTCCTGCTGCGATCAAACGGAGATATGCGCGCACATAGAACGGTCGTAGTCGTCTGCTCTCACAGTGGTGTTCGAGTGCCGAAGTCTATATGCGATAGGTGGTCCAACATGTAGCAAGGCAATATTGTAACGATAACAGTCGTATTCGGTGGTGGCCCGGCTCAGGTGCTAATGGCTTACACGGATCTTTGGTCAATCAACTTACGAGATGAACCATTAACTGATGAATGGTCGTCGTTCCTGATGAAGTCCCTATTGAAGGGATACCAATGGCTTGCCCCTACTACGTGACCGCATTTTGTCGTTTGGTGCCGTCGTGAGCAATATGTATGTATTTTTGAGCCTTATGGCCACCTCGTCTAACGAAGTGGATGAAGGCCATATCAGCACAGGGAAATTAAACGATAAATAGACATTTTCAGGTACAGCTTAATATCTTATAAATAAACCGCATCATTGTATCAATTGTATTGTATTTCCATTTCTAGCATATCTGGGCACTGACGTAACGTCAGTAATTAGTAGTACCCCTTAAACCTGATATATTTAAGGACGTAACTATACGTATTAAGACTCAATCTACTCGATAAAATTCATTCTCTGCTCGAAATAAGAGTTCAACTTTAGTATAGTGTTAAATAGACTGACGTAAAACTAGATCAGATTCTGTCTCAAAGTCGACGCGATATGAAACGCGAAGTAGATGGTTATTTTATGGGCCCCTAAAATTTAACTTCTAGATAATTACAACAAGGATTCTTAGACAGCCCCTATATAATTATAGAACGAATAACTCAACCAAAAAAACGCGTAAAGACACATAAATTCTGTAGCATGCAGGCATGTACTCTCGGTTTCGAGCTGCCGTATCAATATTTAACGATGTTATCATTGATTTCAGCGTGAACGCACCAAACTTATTCCTGATAGAGTCGATATCCCGTTGAACTAGTCCATCTCCTGCTGCCGTTACCACGTTCACGTCGAAAAGCACAAGGCCAAAAGTGACAAGCACGACGATCAATGTATGCGTTGTTCCGAGGTTCAAACACATTGACGATCCCGATTTCAACGATCTCAATGATGACGGCGATGTCATCATCGTGAAATTCGGTATCCTTAACGTGCAAGTCCGCGCACTAATTACATTTAGCACTGGCAGGTATTCAACAAAAACCGAAATGTTGCCCCGTGAAGACTCACGTCGGGTATTCCTCTGATCGTAGCTTAGTTTCTCTTATAAGAAGAGGCTTGAATACGAAGGCAAGGGTGAGTAAGCCGCATCGTACCGCACAATCCCACAACAATAAACCATAAATAATTCTACAACTACCGCTATTATTATTGGCATAACTGTTACAGCCACGTCAAGACAGAGATGGAATGGGCGTTCTGTAGACGGATGTGGTGACCTATGACGTAAGACGCACTGGTGCTGTTGTCGCGATTTCGATGACTGTTAATATTGGCACTTAGCAGAAGTGTGCAGACTGTGCCGAGCAAGGTGCCGTACGGAAATATGTAAAGTGACAGCTGAAGTGGGTGTTACTGGGTTTGTCCCAGGCGCGCTACCCCTACGCAGAGGCCCAGCCTGGCTCTATACTGTCGTCATTGGAAACGAAAATTTGGAAATGTGGAATGTATATCACGCTATGTTCCCATCGTCATTACACCTTTGGGCATTTCAAATAGCTCTGCTTTGCGGCGATTTATAGGTATGGTGTGATATCGAGGAACTAAAAGCACACTCTTTTCAAACAAATTATGGCCTATCGTTCGAACAGACATAGACAAATAGTAGCCTTTTCTTACTAGCTGGCCTCTGTTGCTCAGTCGCATGGTATCACATACATATTAAAAGGCACGTGTTTTGCTGCTTGCAAAGGATCTACGCCAATGAGAGCTTTTCAAGCGATGCCTTGTTTTCCTGAATTGTCACCAATCTTCCGCGTACACCTGTATGTACCTAAATCTATGGGTTTACGGCATTTGAATGACTGTAACCTCGCCTAGGTAATATTTATATTACTAACACTTTTTTGCATTTCTGCAATATCTGTGTACAGTGTTAATAACACCAACGCTTCAGCCGTTTCTCACGGAATCACTTCAATCAGTCCCAGTAACTGCTACGCAGAAGCTGCGGTAACTATTTTCGCTATCCAAAACACACATGTGCGTACAAAGGTAAGTAAAAAAAACAAAATATGTCAGCCAAACGCTCATCGTTCACGCATTCTCTCTGCCCCGTCGCCTTCATCGCTGAAATTGCTACAAATAGCAGGAGCGGCGGCATCCAACGCATCACACGCATATGTACACAGTCATTGAGGATATTGTTGACCCGACTGACGACTGCGAAGGCCACCCCAGTCTGCCCCAGCGAACGAGCTGAAACCATCATCGAAGGTGGCACCGCTGCTCCGGCGGCGGTGGCGGCACTTGGTAAATATTTGACAACAAGTTTCCCTTCGTATTCATTGTTGCCACCGTTGGAGCAGTGCTGGTCGTCGTCGTAGAAAGATAAAAAGAATCCTACTTGTCTGGCCATCCGTCTGTCTGCCTGATCGAGCGAGACGATCCGAAACTGAGACTGAAATGGAAGGGGATGAGAAACCCGGTATTAACATCGGGGTGAAGTAAGCACCGATGACAAACACCCTAAAAGCGACACTTAAACATAATACGACGAATTTACGTGTGCACGCGTACGTCGTGTCAATAGCGGTGGGGGGGCAATCAGTAGTTGTTCAAAGTTGGGCGGAACTGGCGATGAGGAACGGGGCCTAGGACTTTGCGGGAAAAAGGAGCTTATGTGCGAAGCCAGTGATGACGCCGCGGTCGATCCTGGTAAATCCGAACAGCTCGGCCTGCGGCTATTGGTGATCTGTTGGAGCATATTCAATACGGTGGCAGCAGTTGTATTTGTGGTGACATTGGCGACAGCTTGACTTTTGAATGACAAATGTCAACATTAGCAAAAACGGGGGTATCAGTCGCAAGCATATTAACTATAACGACGACATGAACAGAGAAAATATGCAACGGGCCGGTAACGGTAGCAGGCGGGATCTCTTAAATGCTACAAGGTCTCGCTATAATTGGCCGCTCACAATATCAGCTTTCAATAGACTCAACCAAAATCCGAAAAAGACAAGACGAATTACTGCATTACGTGACGATGGCACTTGTGTCACGCCATGGGGCGAATGCCAAGCGTCACCGAATGCCACCAAAAAGGTCTCTGGAGCAGAATCGTGCTCAGCATGCTTGCTATTACTACACATTTTGGCGGCCTAACGTGCCTAAGCAACTGATAGCACACATACCCATCTGCCTTTTTAACTATATCATGAATTTCAATACCGATAGGTATCGTGAGATCCGATAAAACAGTATTCAAATACGATTTCACCTCTGTTTCTGATTGTGTTTGTACGGTCCGTCTGTGAAACGTTACTAAAATGTTAGAAGAATTATTATTATTTGCCAGTGATAAGAAATCAACAACGTATGTGTTAATTAAATGTTATATCTAGTATAAAAGTATAGTTGAATTATATATTCAAGGATTCATAATCGATGTGTACCGTCCAAGGGACTGCTTAGCAAAGGTACGGCAACGTGTGACGCTGCTTAGCTACGGGGACATATTCCATTACGTCTTACAGAGAGGCACGTAACGTTTGGCAAATGAAGACCTAGCATTGCGCATACAGTGAAACCGATACGTCGCAATGTGAGTAACTATACGTCAGTTAGTCCTGTTTAGCCCTCTTCAGGCTTCATCGGTCACTACCCCGGTATCATTAAAAGTCAAAATTAATCTTCGGCATTTACCTCTCCCATGCAACGATAAATTTTAGCAGAATTAGTAGGTAGTTTGGCTCTGGGTTTTAGATTTTTTATAAATCGTTGCTAGTAGCTCAGAAGTAGTACGTATCTGCTTAACAATAAACGCCTTTTAGGGACCCAGGTTTAATTTGTTAGCGTCTTTCGAGTTGTGCCGACAGGAGGTGTTCCCATACTACTTGAACTCCATAGAATGCCACCAAGGCCGGTTTAATTTCAAAGTGGGTCAAGGCCATTCGTAAGAAAAGTCTGTAGGGAGTTTGTATATTAACACTTACCATAGTTGCTCGTCGTACTCTGTCCATGATGTGCTCTGCAAAAAATTCCCCTTTTCGTGGCAAGCACTCACGGGTACTTGCAGCTGATTACGTATTTTAAGGCCGTGAGTACCTGTGTGCAGCGTGTCAGTGGCAGCAAGGCGATTTCGACAGACGTTCATGACCTCCGTTTAGCAATATTGATGATCAGTCGTGCGCCATCGAAGTATAACGAAACCCTTGCGAGAGCTTGGTCGACATGCAATCAAATCTTTCCAAAGACGACAAAATTGTCGGCACAAAGCATGTCATGAGGATGAAGTGTTCTCACATGGATGTTGAGTCGGGGTGTGTGAGCACGCATCGAACAGCCTAGTCAGTGTATATATATATATATATATATATATATATATATATATATATATACTGACTAGACTCTACACATATAGAAACAGCTTTTTCTTTCAATCGTCTTTCACCACAGGGGTCACGCAAGTTGTACACTTACGAAAACCTCACTCCAATTCGGTGGCGGGCGTCCATTCTGCAACTAAGCACTGCACAAAACTGTCCAGCACGAAACCCGGAGAACCCCTATTATTTTCATGAATACCTGTTTACATATCCATATACCACCGTAAAAGAACACAGTCTGTGGAATGGTTCTGACACCGAGTTCACAAAATTCACGCGAGTTGGCTGTGGTTCATTCATACGGCGCAACTCGTGTGAAGCTTTTCGGTGGAACACATGTTTATCCACGGTTTGCAACTTCTCTGCTTTTCAGGATTCTAACTTTTAAAAAAGGTTTATTCTTCTGTCAAGATGGACGCGGTTTTCCTGATAACTTCTTTCTGTCTGTACGGATCACTTTTGACAACTTGCCGTCGGGTGCGTGATAACGGGAGCACGCAAAGATACGTCGTCTAGAATCGATTTTAACATTAACGCCTTGCCGCTTAATTTACAGTCTGCGGAAAAAAGAGGAACAAATAGTGAGCGAAGTTTAGAGCTAGGTCGGCTCTCTTTTCCATTACCGAGATGCAAGAGTTTTTTTTCTAGTTCCATGGACTCATAGTAGCCAACTTGCAGGAAAACCGTCATGGGCACAAACCTACCTCTTGGCTTCCAGGACTTAACTCTTCTTATCTTCTTTGTTGGTCATACGACAATAGGATCATCTTATTGCTAACAGCTGAATTATAAACAGGTATTCAACGACCTCACTCATGAGACGTTCCATTGTCCAGTTTACCGCTTGAACGATGCACACTCTCGTCTACGTTGCCACTTCAAGGAGGGTTTAGACAAGGGGTCCGCTTCACCGTCAGCACTGCAACAGTGTTATACTTGGAGCAGCGCATGCATGGCCTACCCTGGATAATAGTTTCTTCTCATCTTGAGCAAGCTCTGGGTCATACACCCTCGGGACCAGGCGGTCGCATGGCGGACGGTGATCGTCCGACGACTACCAGCTGAAACCCGTTATGTTAAGGGTGCAAATTTGGTAGGATTCATAGTTAGTCTTTGTTTTTCTTATTTTCTGACTTGTTCATCGATCATACTGTGCCTCAGTGTACGTTCACTGAAAACGGACAAATGAGAAGTTAGCGCCTTTAAATAGTTACCCACAAAAATGCCCTTTCTAGACAATGTCACAGCAATGGTTTGTTTGATATGCGTCAGCTTTGATATTACATAGTAAACACATCAAAACACAAAAAAAAAAACAAAAAAAAAAACACAAAAAAAGCAAAAGAGTTGAAAAAGATATGCGATACAGTCGCCTCTAGATGGACGTTGATAAAACGATGATGGTCTGTGTCACCCACGTATGCCCTTTGTTTTGGGAGCCAATATGTACATAGGTCCTGTGAGAAGCTAACCTCCAATAAAACATGTGTATTACATGTGATTAAAAATCACAATTGAACACTATTCAGTGTTTTCGAAATAAATGATAATATCCACAAAGACTATCTGTCTATCTGTTGAATGGTAGTGTTAAAAAGGCACCTAAAATAACCCGTTCTTAATCAGCGACAACATTTTCATTGCTGGAGTTCTGATGGATAGTTCGGGCTTTCCGTCTTAAACTATATTGTGGCCGTACGAAATTGCATAGAGTATTTCAGCCGTAATACGTATTAAACAGATTTGCAGCTCCCACCTACTAACTAAAATACATGCAGTGTACATTATAAGTGTTTCACGTCCAGTATTGCCTTAAGCAGTTGGCATACAGCCCGAAACAACATGTGCTGGTATCCCGTCCCAACCCTGAACCACTCTGAAACTCTGATACACAATTGAATTACCACTACGTCATCGTCGGCATACAGCTAAAACCGTTTCCATTATTTCGCTATTTCGGGGCTGAGATCGTAGTTCAGCAATAGGGATCTATAAACTGCCTGCTACTGTAGATTTCGCCAAGGGCACTTGGTCTCTGACGGTGCCCTTTTCCCTACGAGAATGCGGCACGCAACGCTGTCTGACCGCACTCAGCTACCATTTACCAGTGATGCATTCTTGATAGGATACAATGCAGCAAACGAAAGATCAATCCAACATCAAGCCTTCGCACTAACTTTGCAGTTTCGTATGTGAAGCAGTTCCTCCTATTTATAGATAAGCGTAAAGCAAATGCTACTGAGAAAATCGTTTTAAGCTCTATTTATGTACCTCGAAAATTAATTTATTTTGATGAACGTTAAAGCCTGATTGTATTCTGAGTGGATCATTTATTGAACTAAACTGTTGAACACAGTATACATTGTATTTTTCCTGAAATCGTTATATGTGTATTGTCACAACAGGTACTTCATCAGCGTTGACGTTTCTAGCGATAGGCCTTTCCACGTCACATTTGGCGGCACTTGAGTACACAGGCAATCTTCGTGACAACACATTTAATCTTCATCGAGTGCTTTTTATATTGGCATAATGAATCTGGTGAGTACAGCAAAGGTGCCATCGGCCATCAAAAAAATTCTGCAACTGGATGAAGACAATACTTCATGATGTAAATGTTTTCTCTACGCTTTGTGGCATTTCAGTCACTTAATAGAACGGGCTCAAAACAGGTAATCGTATATGATGATTATTTTGATGATGATATTTATTTTTCAAATGCTTTACGGAATCACAGGTTCAATACATTAGATGATTCTTAACGTTATGGGGTTCAGGTCAATTTAATCCCTTTACGTTGCAAGTTGACTGGTAGCGATTTAATATGATCATTACCATTTTATGTTACCTTATTAATTGCATTAGTTATCGATACAACGTAATGTGAGGTAAACGTATACAAGAAAATAAAACTAGCTAATAGCGCAACCGTTGTTCTTGCTCTAAAAAGCCTGACTTGAGAATGATTATCCCGAGACTAAAATCCTTTTCCGTTTAATAAAGAGGTTTGGAAAATACTGCTAAACTTACCCTGGAAAATAGATCCAGTCAGCGAAACTAAACGATAAAAAAGGCTATCAAGCTATTACGTTGCTAAGGGTAACTAGTCGCTAGAAAAAGTGTAGGACTGGGAAAAGCCTTTTTAGAAATTTAAGTCCTTGAAGATTACGTGTATTTGTATAATCGCCATACACTTTACATCAACATACATGTAAATATACATAGGTAAAAATACAACCTAGACATGTAGCTATGATTTTTAGATGATGTTAGTTGCAAATAATTTGCCACGCTTTTAATTTTGTGTATATGGGACGTAAACAGTACGTAAAACAGTATATGTTTTTACGTTGCAAGGATCTTTAACAAGTGAGTTCATTGTGAATTTGTGAATTAAATTTTTAAACGTGTTATAACTTGTAGGACTGGCAGGTTTTTGCTCGACAGCGTTACTCGCATGGTCACCCACATAAATGAATAAAGACTTTGAAACGTCCCACTGTTATCTATGCCGATAATCCTAAACAACTCGCAACATTCATTGAAATTAAGTTATTAATAATACTCGATAAGCAGAATAAACAGTGTGTATAAAAAGCTCCGAGGTGGTGCTACTTATATATGCTTATGTGTTTATATTCATGAACTTGAGACCAAAACTCGAATCACATTTTTCGTTTCTTGGATAACACATACAAATCTAAATAAATAGGCAGTATATGATATAATATAGCAAGCCTCTTGCATATTTGATACTCAGTGGTATATTAAAGCAGTAAAAGATAGCACTAGATCTAGGAATTGTTTAGCTTACAATTGTTTCGGATAGCCGAGCATGGTTCAGCCCAATTGAATCGCCGAGAAGTCTAAAAGCGTTTGTCTAAGGAGTGACCAATTATTAATCAACCAATTTTCATTGACTAAATGCTAGAAATTATTTCGACTGTTTATTTTGTTCTACTTAGAACCTAAACAAATCTCATGTAGATAGAGTTCGTCTAATTTTTAATAAACAAAATAGGCCTATATTTGGATGTTGAAAAAAACTAAAAAAATCATGGTTTAATTGATTTTGTTATTAAAATAAAAAAAAACAATCAAAGTAAAAAATACACATTTCGATAGACCTAGCCATGGCTTAGTAATCAGGAGACTATTAATGACAACTAAAAACGGACTAGAAGATCGCACCAGATCCTTATGTGAACCTGAACGAATTCAAACTGGCCCAGAGTTATAATCTTGAGGTATAATAAAATAATTATATAAGTGATAAATTATATAAATGAGAAAATATCAAAGTAATCATATTATTACGCAACTAACACAAATGCAAAAGAAGCTTATGATTTCATTAAGGGAAAGAACGGTCGAAGACCGGATGGTGGCGAGCTGCCTATAGCGTTATGTTTCTGACAAGGAGGACTTGGGTAAACGGTTGTATGACCAACATGGTCTCATAAACGTTAATAATCCTCTTTTTATTTGGGACTACAAACAAGATGATTTAGTAGCTACGCAAATACAGTATCTAATACGCTCACTGCATACGACAGCAATACACAATGTAGATTTACAAAAAAATGCTATTTTTTGAAAAAATTTATATGAGTGCTTCAATTTTCGGTTGCTTCAAATTAATACTAGAACACATCTTACCTTGTACCTAATTTCGCTACGAAAAAATGTGCTACATGGTTTAGTGTAACATAAATTCGTAAAACAATTCGCAGTGTGTGGAGAATTTACATGATATTATCTCTGCTGATGGTTCTAAAGCGTTCCGTGGAATATAGCCGAATAACTGAGATTGCCAATTGATGGACAAATATGCGTATAAGTTCATCACCTTATTGAGGATTGTCAGTTGAATTAGTTATATCATGTCTGTCGATTTGACTTTACTAATTAAACAATCGTTATACGTATTACGCTGTAACTTCGCTGCCTCAAAGACACGGCCTGGCCTTATGAAGCTACATAACTGGATCAAATTTGTATTCAGGGTTTTGGGCATTGCACCAACAAGCGCATGAAATATTTGCCACAAATAGGCCAACTTGATGCCACGTGCCGAAATATCTACCTTGTTAGCGAAAGGAGACATGTTATCCTGTGAAACGCTTCGGCCTGATAGGTGACGAGGTGTCCTCATACGCATCCCAGAGGTGGAAATTATTATGCCGGCCACTTGCATAAGATGATAACACCTGCTACGAATGTTTACGGTATTATGCGGAATACCGCTATGGTCCTAGTAGAAATATAGTGAATAAACAGGCTTGAAAGATATCCTTGAAAGTGTCACCGAGATAAAAACGACTTGTCATGGAATTGGCTTATCTAGCTAGAGCTCTTTGTGTAGGCGGAATGCACCTAGGCTGGCTACCTAGCTGGCTGGCTTCAAGGAAAAAACGTTGTATTTAGACTACATAAGCGTTATACGGAACAGTTACTGTATGAGAGATCGTTCCCTATATCGTTCGACCACAGGTCGGATAAGTAGCTATTTACTGAAACGAAATTGAATAACGCACGACTGGCTTTTCGACCCAGAGCTTCGACTTTACTTCTTTTTAATACCCCATATTTTATGACCCATAGTAAATGGCTATAGCAAATATAATACGTACAATAATAATTTGAATTGTGTGAAAGAGCTGCTTCATTACGAATTCACCTTGTGTATTTTTTTCTACTCAGGTATATAGTATGTACTATTTCGGTCGCTGCTAGTTTTTTTTTTCGCTAAAAAGCGTATTGGAGAAAGCTAAAATGGCTTCTTGATTATGTCGGCGGTTAGCACTAATCAATCCCGCGTTTGATATAACTCCATAAAGTCGCGTACGATATAACTCCATAAGGGCATAATTGCACGTGCGCAAAGTTATCCCAGTCATCGTATTTGTCAACCATCGTCAAGTAATGAACACACATGAGTGTTCCTTAAAAAATAACTGGGGCTTTGTTCTCCTCCCAACAAGTTAGCATGGTCCCATATCAAATGTATAGTTGCGCACGTAACCCTATAGTATCTAATACAGCTAAGTGTAGGACAGTAATTTAAATCGTTACCTCATTGCCTGTCCCTTTAGTTGAACTATTATTGAGAGGCTCGTATGTCTAAGAATTTGGCCTAATACGCAAGCGTGCATTCTAAATTACAACAAATCGTCTAAAAATACTCAAAATTTAAATTTTTGAATACGAACGTTTAATTTTAACAAGTTGTTGTTGACGTAAGCATGGATATCTTATCTTTATCTCTCAATGCAACAAACATTTGCAGAGCTATCAGTTACCTGTCATGATCTTGTCCATTTGGCATACTATATGGTATTTTGGGTCAGTCCAACCATTTACTCATCTATAACAATTTTACATGTTTGTTTGGGGTTAGAGATTCAATTATAGTGCGCATAGAAGTTCTTTCTGGAGACTCTCTTTAAACGTTGCAAATTACCACGTCGTGTATAATAACGTACGCAGTGCCAAAATTCGAGCCTGGCGCCTAGCGGTTAAGGCAATGGATCATCATATCGGTCACGGACGGGTACAAACCTTTTCACTGTCGACCGCAAAGCAAAATGCTTCTGAGGAATAAGGAAGAGTCGAGTAGATGCCCCCCTACAAAGTGACAAGGTTGGAAAACACCTTTAGGCCGGTAGCACAACCGATCACTGTTGCCGATAACGAATTATTCGGGTGCCGAGGGAAATCTAATTAAAGTAGCGGTCCATCGAGTCTCTAAGGTTCATAGTGAATATTCATCGGGCAAGTAATGATCGATTTAATATTGGCTACGTCAGCTTCAACACAGGCCGTTGTTTGTTATGTAGTTAAGAGACCTGTCTCAGCGATCAACAAAGGTCGCAATAACAGTTAGTTTTTTTGTCACCTGGATGTGTACGAGGCAAATGGTAGTAAAACGAGCCTTAAACTTAAAGCCTGCTTAAAGATAGAATAATTTTAGCGCGATGGGGTAGCATTGATTGTATTATGCTTGTGTACTTTCGACTGTTGCTTTTACTCAATTAGTGAAGGCGAGCCTTTTGTGAAGCGCATTTATTCGCCACAGGGAACCGTTTTTATCGTTTCATTGACTAGAATATTAATCAAATCAGTCTAACAACGTTATTTACTTATGGAGCTATCCATTTTAGAGATGGTTATGTATTGTATTTAATGGAGATTTCCTCTGGCTGCACGTTAACAATTCATTTTCTTTATATATATATATATATATATATATATATATAAATATTCAGTTAACTATGTTAGTATTGCCTCGATCAATCCCTACCAAAATCTTGTACCAAAAACTTATCGAAAAGAACATGAAAAAATTGTATGTTTACCAATTACTACAAGCAATTTCTAAAAGTCAATAGGACATCTGTTCAACGTACCTAACGGTTAATATTTACCTGTTTCCTTTAACTTATATGCTACACGTCATGTAAAATATGCTCATGTCTTCTCTGCTTGAAAGGATTTACTTTTATCTATGAACTTACCTAGCGAAACTCTGAATCGCTGCTTTTCTATTTTTCCTGCTGATGCCGATATCAGTGTAAGTACATATATGCATACAAGTCCGGTGAAGCAATTTCTTAGTGAGAATAGCTTTTTATCGTGCAGAGGAATGCGTTTCTTCCTTATGGTAGTTCCGTTGCATACAACAGTGAGATAGACAGACAGACAGACGGGCGGACAGAAATCTAGTGCAGTCGGGGCAGTACGCTTCCGTGGCAATATTTGGGATGCGTCCGACCCTTGTAGCTGTGCGCGGGCTTCAAGATGTAGCTGGACCTGATGCAGCAACGCACTGGCCTAGCTGCCAAAGAACTACTTGCCACTGGTCCATTTTGCAGGGCCGGCCAAGTCGGCACCAACCAACCTAGCCACTAGACCCACTATCGAATGGGGGACTGACCCTACGCCAGCCATAGCACGGCCGTATAAGTGCCGCCGTGGCTGAAATCGATTGAAACCAGCCAGAAGATATTGAAGCAGGAAGTGGCCCCTACCGCGCCCGTCCCATCCCCGAACCTGGTCTATCTCTCTATTGACCGACGGCTGGCTAAGCTAATCGAGATGGACCGTGCCGGGCTTCTCTGAACTACAATCTGTCTTTTTCTCTTCCTCGTGTTTTCTCCTTTTTTCTATTCTAAGATGCGGCACGATAGTACCATGTGGACACCTGTTGTGTTTGCAAATGCTGAGCTCATCTTTTCTCTGTAAATCGCCGCCACTCTTTCCGGCATCGATGAACAACAACAGCAGCACTTTTTGCTATTGACTAATTGTGTTCGTGCTGTAGCATTGCCTGTTACGGCAGGCTGACTGCAGCCGCAAAATAGCGAAGCAGTATGGTTGGACGCAACGGATGTCCCTCACTATGGCCTACTGTTTATGGCCTTTTCGCCCGCGGCCTGTCTATGGCGGTTACAGCACCGTGTCGCTCTCGAGAGTTCTCTGGTGGGTTCGGGTTCGAGAGATGCCGACGCGTTCGGAGAGGGTAGGCTTTGCTTGACAAAGGGCGTTCCCCTTCTTAATATGGTAAGGTATGGTGCTGCCACCAGATAGCAGTGGCGCTGCGCGCGTTAGTACTAAAGCTTAGCATCGACCATCGAGCAGCACTCGCCCCTGGAGAGTCGTTCGTGTCACTTGGGGATTCGAAGTTCCGGTCAGAATGTGTGACGATGACGTTGCCGCCCTCGTTGTGGATAATGGATCTGGTCTATGCAAGGCTGGATTCGCTGGAGACGACGCCCCTCGTGCCGTCTTCCCCTCGATCGTAGGCCGCCCCCGTCACCAGGGAGTCATGGTCGGTATGGGCCAGAAGGACTCGTACGTCGGCGATGAGGCTCAGTCGAAACGTGGTATTCTCACCTTGAAGTACCCGATTGAGCACGGTATCGTCACTAACTGGGATGATATGGAGAAGATCTGGCACCATACCTTCTACAACGAGCTCCGTATCGCTCCCGAGGAGCACCCCGTGTTGCTCACTGAGCCCCCCCTTAACCCCAAGGCTAACCGTGAAAAGATGACCCAGATCATGTTCGAGACATTTAACACTCCGGCCATGTACGTCGCCATCCAAGCCGTGCTGTCCCTGTACGCCTCTGGCCGTACCACCGGTATTGTGCTTGATTCCGGTGACGGTGTGTCGCACACCGTACCTATCTATGAAGGCTATGCTCTTCCTCATGCTATCCTTCGTCTCGATCTTGCCGGTCGTGATCTGACTGACTACTTGATGAAAATCCTTACCGAGCGTGGTTATTCATTCGTCACCACCGCTGAGCGTGAAATCGTGCGTGATATTAAGGAGAAGTTGTGCTACGTCGCCCTGGATTTCGAGCAAGAGATGGCCACCGCTGCTTCTTCGTCGTCCTTAGAAAAGTCGTACGAGCTTCCCGACGGTCAGGTCATCACCATTGGTAACGAGCGTTTCCGTTGCCCCGAGTCTCTGTTCCAGCCCTCGTTCATCGGAATGGAGTCATGCGGTATCCATGAGACTACCTTCAACTCAATCATGAAGTGCGACATTGATATCCGTAAGGATCTGTACGCTAACACCGTTCTCTCTGGTGGTACCACCATGTATCCCGGTATTGCTGACCGTATGCAGAAAGAAATCACCTCTTTGGCTCCCTCAACCATGAAAATTAAGATCATTGCTCCCCCCGAGAGGAAGTATTCCGTCTGGATCGGCGGTTCCATCCTTGCCTCCCTGTCCACCTTCCAGCAGATGTGGATCTCGAAGGAGGAATACGACGAGTCTGGCCCTGCCATCGTACACAGGAAGTGCTTCTAAGAAATTTAAGTCCATCACTGCCAAAGTCGGGACTACGCCCGGTTTCGCTCTCTTCCGAATGCCATCATCCAGGAGGAGACCTCGACGAAAAGGATGATCAATAACTCAAAAACCGCCAAACGAAACAACATCGAATCCTTCCATATTTACACCATCTAATAAACCAAAGAACATTGCAATCTTTATACAGATAGCCTTGACTCTTTCCTTGTAGAAATAACATATGTATTATTATTTCACAAAATTGTTTTCCTGCTAGAAATCAGGTGAAAGAGATATTTTAAACGATATTAGTGTAATTAGATAAAGTGGAGATTAATTAGGTATTAATGTTCAAAAAACTCCGTAGGTAAAGGTTTGCTATATATTGTGGCTGGACGATTTGCTGTTTCGTATACGTATAACAGCCGAGATAAAACTGTCTTACGCGTTCCGTTAACCGCTATAAGGCCTTTGGTATCGGTCAAAAGTGTACTTCTAGACACCCTTCGCCGGTCCACACAACGGAACTGCTATCTTTGTTCATTTATCCTTACGATCAGATCTTGTACGCACATGCTTTTAGATTATACCAATGCTTGACTTTCACCTCTCTGCCTTGCTTCAGATTAAGCAAACGGAACGCAGTTCGCGGTGGACTTTGCACTGGTCAGTTGTAACATGTATCTTCTTTATATTTTTAAATTTCCATTTTGCTGTTTTTCTCTGTATTAAATTAGAGAATTTAGAAAATTCGCTGATGTTCACCCTACGGGCAGCAACGATCGATGACCAACACGGCTAGCTAGAAAGCAGTGCAGAGTACCCAGTTGTACTGCTCTACGTCCTGAAGGCAAAGATTTCATAGTGAGTTAAGGGTTGTTGAAACCCGGAATTATCGTATGAATCGTGCACTACCGTCTGTCTGTTTTTTCTAGCTCTGTGGTTTGGCCTTTTTCAATGTTAGCGTAAAAAGGACTCAACGCACGGCCAGGTTTCCTTTGTGGGAGATATCCACTACGAAGATTGGGTTGCGGGCATTTTGTAGAAATCTCACTTCCTTCGCAAGGCACTACTTTTTCAGGGTCGGCTGCCATAATTTAGACTAGCGAGCTATGTGGTCTAGGACGGTGATAATCGGTTCTGACGAACGAAACTAGGTTGTACCAGGGGCTGGTAACTGGTAGTGAACCGAGGGGCCAGAGGAACAAAAAATCTATTAATGAGGAAATTCATTTACTGGACGAAGGACCTAACCCAAGCGGCAAGAGCTTCCCGCGCAGGGGCCCTCCTCTATTAGAAGAGAGTTTTTTTATATCAAGTGAATGGATGGGGTCGCCTTTCGTTTCTTCCTGTATCAACGTCCATGCGGAGTGAATCCTTAAGGGGAGTCTGATGAGTAGGTAGAAGCACAAGGATACGCATTTACTCCAAGCAGATTGCATGACTTAGCTGACATTATCTTAGTGTGACTTGATATGGATACTCATACCCTAACCTTCCTATTCTATGACCTGCTATTAATCACAAACGTTATATGTTGTGGAAATTAAAAAGTGACAGAATAAAGCCTATAGAGAAGTGTTGTTCATACATCGAAAAAAAAAAAGAAATTACCTTAGAATAGCACCCTCTCTAATCTTAGTTCAGCTGTAGAGGCACGATGCTTTGCCTATCGTCTATCCTGGAAGCGACGAACGGCACGTTTCAATAACGACAAACATCAAGCAATACTATATGTATTTTATTATTGAAAACACATTTAAAAGTTTGCTTTTATCTATTGAGCAGGTTGCGGCAAAATGTGTAAAATCTTACAGGGGTAATTAGGGTAATCGATCACTAATTAGGCGATCGCTTTTTGAAAACGATCCAAGATTTCTACAATTGTATTAATTCTTTTGACAGGCCTGAAATAACGTACTTGTTTATGTATGTAGATAGAGATATAGCAATTTATATAATTCTGCTTTGTAACTTTTGATGGCATTTATTTTCTTGTTCCGGTCCGCTTTTAAGCAACACTCAGAATACTTCATAGATAGGCGATTTTGCATCGTCTGCTCCCACCGATTTGAATCAGGCAGCTTGATGATAAATATTATAAGGCCATTTTCTTAAATGATGTGTCATTTTTAGGTAACGCTTTGTGTTAAGCTGCCTGTTGATTGATGTATGTATACCACTTTAAATATTCTATATTTATGAGGTTTTCACTTTAGTAGCAGGTAGTTTTTTTCACAGATTTCAAGCTAGCGCAAGGAACGGTTAGTGAACGACAATGTGTCCAATCGTGTATAATTAGTTTCTAATCTATCTAATCTCAAGGTGTATGTATCATATCATACGATCGATTCATAGACAGCAAACAGACTCCACGCAACAAATGCGTTGCTATCTTATCTGCGCTAACTGTGTTCAGGTCATCATAGTGAAAGCGCCTATGAAAATGATGAAAATCATTGAGAAAATCGCGCGCAAGAACATCATTATGAGCTCGACAAGCGCATTGCCAGGCTTACCCTTTGCTATGGGCACTTTTCGGGTCTGTAATGCCGCTGAAATACGTTCTTCAGCTGTGAGCAAAGCTTCCCGAGCTTTCGACCATTTGCCTGGACCTTCCAGGCGGTACTGGTACGGAAGAACGGGCCCAAACATAAGTGTAGTCCAAAGCTGGAAGTCAGTGACAAGCAACTTGTATAGATTGGGTTTGACGCCCACTATCGTGGCCAGCTCGTCCATGTACGGTATCCAATCGATTTCAATTGTGTTACGTGGACCCTCGAAGTAGCGAGCGCGAATATTCTTCTGGTAGGCCTGAATGTCTTTGTACATAACCGATTTCGAAGGAAGTCTTTGTTTACCAGCAAACAAACGGGCGACCCAACGCGACTGAAGTTCAGAAATTGGCATTAACGGACCGACGGGCTGTGCCATTCCGATAAATGCCAAGGTCGGATGATTGGGATCGAAGACCATCTTATACAAATCAATGCGATTATCTTCGCAGGCCACTAACTGAAATGAGACACATCAAATAATACACTGAGCGCTGGAAGATGGTTTTTACGACAACAAAATTAAGAAAATTCAGAAGATACCAATTCAAGCTTGTAAATACCATCTAATTTTAGTCACATTAATCGGTATTATATACACACGTATTGAGTTAGTTCTTTGAGCCTGATTGTTGTATACTGAATTGTTTAAAACAAAAAACAAAAGCCAAGAGGCCAAAAAGGAACCTGTTACCTACATTTTCGTCGAAGAAAGGAAATTTAATTTGGTACCCTGTGGCCAGAATCACGTCGTCTACTGCAGTTTCTTTGCTTTCCCCCTCAAAAACGATTCCATTCTCAGTGAAGCGTTTAATGTTGCCCTTGACAACGACAGTTCCGCTAAGAATACGATTGGGCAGTGCATCGTTCACCATTATATGCTGGGCAAAAATCCTGTTCGATAAAACAATCAAATTGTCACTTATTAATGGTATCAATATTTGCTTCTTCATTTATAATGGCAATATTTAGATGGTCCTGTCCGAAATCGCCAACATGTCATAGCACAGCGGTAAAAAGCTATTTCGCTTACCTGTGAGTGGGCTTTAAGTTGTATAATTCATGATCGAAGATGGCTTCCGTCTTCTGTTCGCAGATCCAGCACAAAAGATTATAGGGCAACAAATGGAAAAGAATATTGCTCAATCGTGTCATTACTGAAATGTCGAATGGTCGCCCGTATTTACCGACTCGACGGACGATCCAGGCTCCACGGCGGGTGGACAAATAGACCTATTCGGAAAACAGCGAAACGTCTTTAGAGAAGGGTCCTAATTCAGGATACAAACTAATCATGATAGCCAAGCATCTCGCCTTGTTTATGTATACAGACTATGTATACAGACCTTAGATAAATACGTCTATGTTTTTGGAATGTTGCTTTCTAGCCAATGTATTCAGCGTAGGTGCGTTTGTTAGTGGATTTTAATGAAGTCTGATTGAACAGGACTGACCGGCTGTGTTTAGCGTACTTGTCCATGTCGATACAGCATGAGACAGGGTTCTATGCCCAGTTCAGTCGCCGGCTGATAAACAGAGCGGCAATTGCAGGACGAAAATAGATATCGTCAACAGAAGAATATTTTCTTCGTGTTTAGAACGCGACAGTAAGATGTTGAAGATCCTATAGCCTACCACAATAGACAGCTGTCGAAAAATCTATTTTCGTGAGCAGTCACCTAATAACTAGTTCATAGGCTTTTATAAGAAATCCTGTTACTAAACGATAGCGCACAGAATTAGAAATGCGCAGTTCAGTCCAGCAGTCACTCGGTGTCAAGGCCTTTTGAAGATGACATACCGTGTAAGACTATGCAATACAAAGAGCCTGCTTCTGTAAGGATAATTTGATAGTGCACCAAATAGGACTGTAGTCACTGGCGTGGATACCTTATCGTACCACAGAAAAGAAAATGCAGTTCACTCAGCCGGTAGGGGCGGCCGGACGATTGGACAAAGGGCGTCGCTGAAATGAAACCCGGAGGCCCAGAGCACCATTGGATTTGACCATGACCGTCGATGGACTTGGGTTAGCCTTCACCGCGTACGACTCGTTTCCTACAACGAGGATCTCAATACAATGTAAAATAAGCTAAAACGTCCAATAACCAGACAATCCATTTTTAGATGGGTTCACATACGATGAACGTACCATAAACCGGGGTTTTATAATAAAGTTTTTGAGTATTCTTTCTCTAATGTTTAGGTAATTTCCCGGAAATCAGTATTCTGTTTGTTTACATTATCGGCATTGATGAAATCATCATCGAGGTAAAAACAGGAGACGAGTGGTGAAAAATGGTTTTCAATGTAGACGTAATCTGCGATTATGATGACAACCATAATAGCTACTATAAATAAGTATTTCTGTTTTTGTTGTTGCTCAGAGCAAGCTCATCCCTAATGAATATAGGCAGCCGAACAATCATTATAATGAGATATCTCTGACTCGATCAAGTCGGATGAAAACAATGTTTCATCCGCCATAGTCAATCGGCCTATGTTTTGAGTTTCACGTCCGGTACTGCCATTCCATGAGACGATTGGCTCCCAGCGCGAAACGAACCTAGAACTTAGATCACTGCGTACTTCTAACATAATCAAATACGTTGCCCACCAAGTTATAACGGGCACAATGGCTACTCGCCCAAGGGCAAGCGTAATGAATGTCGAAGAACCACCAGAAAATATTCTAATAATGGCCAACTGCTACCTAAGGAAAGCGGTCGTTAGATGTACGGTTACGTCATCACTCGGACGATTATAATGGATGCTGCCGATATCATTCTGTGTAGCAGGAAAGGCGTATTTTCAGTACTTGGAATAATGCTAGATCTATTTTGTTGGGCAGCGGCATGGACACGTGTTATCGTTTACTTTTAATCCATGAAAAAACAGGCCATTTCTGAAAATTAGGCAGCTAGACGAGCCTCATTATCTGTTACCGTTGACGATACTGATTACCAATGCCAATCAGGTCTGATTACTACGTTTGCTCAGCCGCGTTGCGTAATTAAGGCTGTACTTAATACAAATACATGAAATGGAGCTTTGGCACGGATGGTGAGATAATGCGTGTCGAATAATAGAAAAATGGAAAATAAAAATATATCTAGAATCTTCAAATCAGACCGAAGCTATCTTCATAACAGCTTCCCAACAGCTTTGCAAAGTGCGAACCCGTTTAAATGGAACAGCGTTTTGATCAAAGACGACACTCATTGACAAAGGATCAACATTTTCGTATAATTGTTTAGTTTTAGTGCACGTACGTTTTCCCAATGAACCACTTTCGGGTAAAGCTATGTAGTAGCTATGTGTACGATGAAAGTCGGCATCAGTAGCTCTTGGGCGTGGTGAAATTAGGTAATCTCCAAACAATATAATAATATGTTTTCGAATCACACCTCTAGTACTATCCAGTGGCGCCAAGGTCACTTAGTTTTTGCATCGAAAATTCATCTGTCAGAATCATCTTCTTAGAAAGACACAAAGCCAATGTGAAGGCTTCAACAGATGCTTTTCTTTTTCTGAGTTTTCATCTGATACGTTTGGAAAGGAGCGACGATGAGTCACACCGCCTGTAATCACTTCTACAAAAGTAAAAATTGCCAGGAATATACGAAATGGTACGGAATCGTTGATGTAGAAGCGCGGCATATTAAAATGATTCAGTGATAGATTCACTCTGAGGAACGACGCGGATCACAGCTTCAGATCCTAAGAGTAGAGATGATCAATTCAGGTGACACTAATGCAACAACATTAATTTGCATAAAATATTATGGCAAGCTTTTGCCTAAAGGAGGCTCGTTCTTCAGTGAGTATATCATCATTATCGGGTCGCTGGCCCAGGTATGTTGGCAGAGCATTTATTCTTTACCAATACACAGTGTCCGCAAAAGACTGCTAGCACAGACGTCTAGCTTACGTACGTCCTCTTAAAAATGCATGTATGACCTACAATTATCCGCGTTCATTGGACAGCATTATCTCCGCATAACACGGCACTGTTCATACCAGATGATACTAACTTAGGCCGTTTAGCGATGTGTCCCCTCACCAGTGTTTCTCACGAAAATGGCCTTTACCTTTTTGGTAAAGGCCATGTAACTATAGCTCCAGCACTTGATCGTACCCGTGTTACTTCGTGCTGGTTTTACCCATCTTGAATATTAATAACCACTGTATTCCGGACTGTGCCTGCGCGATCGAATCCTATCAAACTTGCCAAATGGTCAAACAGCCAAGTCGCCACCAGACGTAAACGCCGTTTGTGCTAAGAAAAAAGGCAGTGAATTAACTCAAGCGAAACGATAATTTCGCCGACGAAGAAATTTTCCAGCCTCCAGAATTAAACCATCCGAATTAGATCGTTAAATCTATGTGACTTCCAGTCAAAATGACACAAATAAAACAACTTTAGATTCCAGAAATAGAGTATTTAGGCTTTCCTTAATAGTAGTCTTACTATACTTATCTTAAACTACCTTTCTGGTATACGACAGCTACAGAAAGCTGAGCGGATATCAGCTAAAATATATAGCAACAAGCACAAAATTAAGGATATGCTGCCGAACCTGGTCAGCTACGGAGCTGAGTTCAACAGCGGCATCTCCGCCGGAGTTTCCTACGCCGACAACACAGACCCGCTTGTCCTCAAACCCGTTTGGCCTTTTGTAATCATGTGTGTGAATAATTCGACCCTTGAACTTCTCCTGATCAGGGAAGATCGGCATCTGCGGGTACGTATGATGACCTGAAATAGGATTCAAGAATTACAAGCTTCTTTTGTCGGGTTGTCAAGTGTTTTGCACGAGCTCAAGTCAAAACTGTTGTTTGTTGTAAATCGATAACAATCAAACGTCTCTTTGCACAGACAAACTTAAACCAAACACAGATAAAGAAGGAGTAAGCACTTCTTTTAGTTTTCCTAATTCTTAGCAAGTAAGTATTCCGTTATGTATCCTTTGAGCAAAATTCGCCAACCGAAACGTTCTCCTACGTTCTAACTGTTAGCTATACAATTCTAAAGTTAATATGAAGCAGTAGATAAAGATGTCAAGCTGTGAATTTCAATGAAGAATTTTCCCGTTGACGTCCAATTAACTGCAAGGCTATTTGTATCTTCCCATTAATCACTAAGGGCAAGATGAATACAAACAATGAAGCAAACCTGTGCACACCATGACGCCGTCAAACACATCCTCACTTTCTTCGCCAGATTCAAGGTTCTTCACCTGCACAATCCAGCGGTGGGTTTCATTGTAATCTTCAGTGGGTGCCACATGCATAACCTCGTGTCTCATGCGAATGTAAGACCTAATTCCAAATTTATCTGCATATTGCTCCAGGTACTGAATCATCTTTGAATTGTGCATATAATTGGGGAACTCTGCTGGTGGAGGGAAGTCACTGAAACGATATATTAAGCTTTTGTTAGACCTAGGCCAGTTCTAAAGGTAAATTGCCCATAGCCGCTAAGCTAACTGACAAAAAATGCCTTCAGGCTCTAACTATTGTTATCATAATGTTTCTCGGGCACCCAGGAAGGCAGATATCTTAGATACTACGAGAGAAGAACAATTAATGCGTTCGAATGTCTGTCGAATTCAGGACCTACATCTCAGACATCAACTAAAAAGAGATACTGCCAAACAGTTTAATACATTTTCAGAACTTTTGTCAGTTCTTTCATATGTTAATAGATATTTATTACCATGTCACACAGAAGATTAAACTGCAACGGATACGTCGATATGAGAGATGTGGTAAACTTGAACTTTTCAACAAAATATGGTAACTTTTAGAATTAATTTTTGCATAATATGTTAATTTTGCTATAATTTCTGACGTATAGGACGTACAACCAATTCGAATAGTTTCCAGCAGCGCCAACGAAAGAGATGTTCAAGCCGTTCAAAAGTACTTCGATATTCGCTTTTTGACCGCACACCGTCGACTAGAATACATATAATTTATGTCAGCGTCAACTTATGCTAGCAAGAAATCCGACAATAAATTTTCGAATTTATGCCGTGGCTAACATATGACCAACGATAAACTCATCCTATCTGACAGAAGCAAGCAAACGTGTTTTGGCACCTTAGCATCAACTGTGTTTAACAACCTATTTTAAGCCAAGTGTCGTCATCGTACGAACCCCTCGTTCCAGATGAGAGTAAACATTTGTGAAGATTATTACTGTAACATTTCAGCTCGTCTCCCTGTGCGTGAACCATATAGGCTATAGTTTAAGTCATTTGTTTATTGTCTATACATGGTCCCCTTTTGGAATTGACCTATGGTGTTTGTTTGCCGTTAGTACTGGCGTGTCTCGTAAGAGCCATTCGAACATGTTATCATTCGTATTTCTTAGTCGACATAGGTACAAATTGGTTGTCCTAGATAAAACTACACGCTCACGTTGGATGTTTCATGTAGTACATTTTCATTGAGAAACGCTTAAAGCAACACGTCTATAACATCTAATTGTACGATTTCTGACGGGTTAGACCTCGAAACAACATGAAGTAAAATGGCACTCAAATTATATCTAACTATTCGTTAAATTGAAGTTTAACTTTTAGCAATCATCGAAGACGTGAGACGAAACGATCCGTTAGAGGGCGCGCATTCGACATGATTGCGCACTTCAGGTACAAAACAACGTTAGTTATTTAAATGCTATGTTTTTTTACACCAATATTAATGTACCACTAAAGTGTACATTGGCGCAGTTCTTCGTTCTCGATGAAGTAAAGCATCTTTTGGATAAGAGCTGTTTTTGCGATCGATGCTAACACGACGTTCAATGGACATTGATCAGGTAGCGAAGTTGCCAGCAGCTGGATGATGGGCTGCTGGGTGTTTCCTGCTAGCCTATTATCAATCGGGACAATTTTGTGCCTATTATTCACTTGGAGGATGACCAAAAGTGCCATAACAGGTAAACATGTGTATTCTGTTGAACAAGATACGACTAGAAGTCTGTTCTCAAACTGGCGTCAATGTTCTTAGGGCCTACTGGGAGGATTTTCCGGGCCGAGCAAGCACAAAGATGGCTGCTGAGGATGTTTTGAGTGTTGGATGCATTATTACGAGAAAGTCTCTCTTGTCTCTTTTCGTTCTGTTTACAAAGCGAGCGAGCGACGAGATAACGATCAATGGACGAGATCCGTCGGCGGACAAAGCATGCTTACAAAACACAGGTGTCGCTAACTACGGTCACGCCACAGGAATCAGCGAAAAAAAAGCATCCTAAGCATCCCGCGTACTATTAAACGCGCAGGAGGAAAGGGCTAGGGTTATCGATCGGGTCGTGATTTCGCGCGGTTATAGGAGAATGTTAGGAAATAGTTTCTTACGTGATCCGATAGGCGATTTAATTCCTTTGAATGGGCATGGCGCTACTAGCGCATAGTAACCAATATGGCTGCGTGCGTCCCTCGCATGTAGTTAGAGAGCAGCTATATTAAACCAAAAAGACTAGATAGGTCTATCTACTTTTGTAGCGAGATCTATTTGTTTGAAAAAAGGTTGACATATAGATAACACATTGTACATAAAATTTGCGTGAACCGGTCGCAGATGTATACCGTACATGGGATATAGTTTCCTTTAGATAAGAAGGTAATCGTCCAAGTGATACAGGCAGAGCGTGTAATCATGTGTCTATTTAGGGTCGCTGACACGTTAACGTTCGGTAGCTGGCTTTTAAGTCCACGTAATGAATTTCCGCGTCAAAAATTGACAGTTGTCCGGAAGGCCAGAGGAGGTACTAATGCAATTATACCGCACAATTAAAGAAATTCCAATAAGGAAATCTATCAGCAATAGTTTTTGAAAACAAGCAAATGTAATCTATTTCTTGCCAGATTGGATTCATCCACGTGTGAACTAGTAGTAGAGGCTTTTGGCACCTTTAAATGTCAAGCCTCGACTATTCTGCGTCCTGCGAATGGGAACGTTTAATCTCTGCACTTCATCACGTAATCCATGTTCGCACTAAACGTATGAAGTCGCACAGTAAAACGTATTATTCAAACGCGACAGAAGTCTCAATAGGTTGATGGGCTTTTGGGAGCTGGCTGGCAAATCTAGCGTAGTAGGAAAACATTGGGGAGAGTTTCGTATTTACTGCCAACTGATTTGTTCATTGTTTTCCTATAGAAATTTTAGCTTTGCATTAACAGACCTCAGTGAAGTTGAGCACTGCCAATATGGCGTCTATATACATACATTCTAAAAGATTCATATTTAGATTTGAAGTTAGATCACACCAGATAAAAACGAGCCATTCAAGGGTGGGTTAGCGTAACAAACCCACAACGGATGGCATTATTGGTGGAACCTCAGAGCCCACTGCTTCAAAGGCTGTGTAAGCGAACGAAGCCACTTGTTCAATGCGATGAAGCTAAACGTTGCGCTCATAATTTCGAATAAATAGTGTTGGGAGAGCCGACTAAGGTTCTGGCTTGCATGATCGCTAATTACGTCGTTATTACCAATAATATGGGTACGAAAACAATGGCTCGATACCTGAATGAGGAGATTTCCTTGGAGGAATTGATGATCGTACTTTTCATGACGCCCCCACGGCCGAACTCGGGTTCGTCTGTGTACCTCCAGAGTCCACCTATGTCTGAGCTGCGCTCGTAGCAGACAACGTCCAATCCTTCTTCGACGCAGCACTTTATAGCAGTGATACCTGAAGCACCCCCTCCAAGGATTGCCACCTTTGGGGCCGGCATTTTGACTGGAAGACAACGAAAAAAACAGTTCGTATAGTTCATTTTGTTATAGGGAATACTTTCTATAGCAAATCTCTGCTACATAGATTTGTAAGACAAATACAAACAAGTGATTTGCAAGATGAATAGACCTGTATTTTGCCATCTTAACGCTATGATATATATTTGCTTGCTTGCATACGACTGCGCTTTTCCGAGCGAAATATTTCGAAAAAAAATTTCGAAACTATCTCGTTCAAACGTTGAGCTGAAAGCTGTTTTAGTGGAATTGGCCCAAAGTTGTTCCTCGGTATATCCCCTGCTAAACTAATAACTCGGTTACTCTCTCAAAACAAGAGTTGACCGGTATGGCTACCGACGTCCGCCTAAGCTAACTGCCACCGGTGAGTTTTTGATCTGCTCGAGAATACAAAGAATCATTTGACGAAAAGAAAGCCTTCGAATAAAAGGACGGACAAATAGTCGGCGATTTCCGAAACTAGAAGCCAATAACAAATCTTAGAATGATGATGAGAGAAAAAAAAAAGCAACGAAATGAGGTCAAGAGCAATCAATTATTGAGCATCACTGTAGGTGTAATAACGGTGGAATTGTCCATTTGCAAAAAAATATAGGTAGGACTGTTTTATCTGTGATACGTTTTTATCTATTACATCGTCAAGGTGTCAGTTGACTACCTGCTGCTATTAAGAAAACGTTCGTAATTAAGCATCGTTAGGACTCACCAAGGTAAGCAGTGTTTAGAAATCAACTAGTTTAGCTCACACTATTGATTTAACCGGCAGTGTACCGAATGTTGATATGAACGGCAGGCGATTTTCGAAAAAAAAAAATATTGTGATAACGATACTCGCTGTATGTCCACAATTGGGCTATTACCAACTGTCCGAGACGCGTTATCTCAAGTGATAGAGCTCAATTCGGCTCAAATAGGTTACTTCGCCCGATAAAAAAGCTATTTGTTGAACTCCTGAAGCGTAATCTTCGGCCACTACTACCGTCGGCACAACTATCCGTTACGTAAATCGTCGAAATCTCAGAAGCTGCCGCGATCTAGCATAGACATCACACTACGTTTGGTGACTGAGCAACACCATATTAGATCGGCTCGTATAGGGAGCTCGGAGTGAGATACTGGCTTTATGTCGACAGGGGTAGTCCACTGTCGTTCAAAGATAGACTTACTGCGATTCTAGCGATTAATAACATTGCGCTCGGTGCACTTGTACCACCGAGCGAAAGTTGCCCAAACGCAGAAAGGAGATCCCTTCGGGAGAGAAGGATTGACATCTCGAAGCTGTCGCAAACAATATCCCCTTTACTATTACTTTTTTTTTTGTACACTTTGCTCCTTCGGTATGAGTTGAACGAGCTGCAACAACAGTAACACTCAATTGTAAGAATCGTAAACAATAACGAATGATAGGGGCCTATTTACAAAAAGATGCACACCTGTATAGGTAGGTATACACCGTACATGACAAGCACAAGGTGTGTACGACGGTAACGTTGACACAGGCTATTTTCAAGGTAAACCTGTTTACCAAATCAATTTGTGCTCATTTAGCGATAGTGTTATAGACACTGCAGTCGAAGTGTCCTATCCGCCAGCGTGAGCAATGCACGTATGTGGATGGCTGAATCGATGTTCCGGCTCATCTTTGGATTTCTCCATTTGATCAATGTAGATAAATGAAGAGACAGACAGCAAGTGACTTTCGATTTGGTAGTTTGCGTCTGAGTTTTTTACGATTTAAGTTAAGTCACGATGTATTCTTACAGTATCAGTGAGGTTTCAAAAACGATTAACAGATAACGATTCCTCATCGAATTCCTTCAAGGCAAAATTCTGTAAACACGTACAAGTAGATACAGGTCACAGCTCACTCATTTGTTTTGATATATTGGATCAGGTATATGGAATTTGCTCTGACAAGATAGAGTACCGCGCGCTGTCGTGTCACCAGGTAAAAAATGATGAAGGTCACCTCATTGTTTATTAAGCCAGACGCTCGTCTTGTTTGCATAATGTAATAACTCCGAAGAAATCTCAACGAAGTCTAAGGTGGCCAAATGGTCACGGAAACACTTGGCACGTAAGAGCACGTAGTAGTTCAAAGTGACGTAAAGAATAAAGTCGGTAATCGTAAAATCTCTAAAGAAGTGTTCGTGTTATAGTCAATTGGAGTCACGCACGCATTATCGAACGAGGAAACTACTACCGTTAAAGACTCCGTACGTACAATACGAGGGAATGAACGTGCATCATAAAGTTTTAATATCCTTATAATTGACTGCTATTGACTGGTTTTTACAAATAGTTCATCATTCAGATTAGAAAAAGCCTTCGTCATAATTTTTCTCGCATTTCTTTTATTTCGCAAGCGGCCCGTATAGCAAATGCCTGCTTTTGTTCGTGTTATACCGAGCGTACTTCGTACATGTTTGTTCAGTACAATACTATTTTAATTAACCCTATTTTTTAGCTGCTATTTTGACTTTAGTAGATGATGATTGATTAATTTTCATTCCATGTGCATACTCGTAGTCATCTTGCATTTACGTCAGATGCCCCGTCTAAAATTAGATAACTAGAGTCAATAATATCACAGTGGAGTGTAATGCTGATGACGTATAAAATACAGTATTCCCGTTCCTACTACTACTAGTACTAGTACTAGTACTAGTACTATCCGTCCTCACGTCTACAGCAGCCACGTATCCCTTCAAACGATATAATTATCGAAACAAAATTAGCCGTAGGAAAAAACTCCTAGAACTTCAGTCCCCTTTATACGGACTATCATACAGATGTAAGCAATGTATCGATCATTATAATATGGATCTATGTGATTCGCTGCCCTATTGAACCAGTTCAGCTGCCTTTACTGTCCTACAGTAAAGCGTACGGGTGATTGACTAATGATCGATTACAGTATAGTTAGCTTTTTTTTTGCATAATCTGCATTTTCTTCTAGTTAATCACTTGACTCTAGACAAGGTGAATCTTTTACTTCTGGACCAGCTGTTCCGTGTATCCTCATCGATCACGGTACAATCTACACACCAACAGAGCTGCTTTCACCAAACTGGTCAGTCATTATCAATCTCTTCCGAATGACATACGATCAGGCTGGCTGGCCTCCCGCAACCGTCGCTCCATTAACGTACCGTTGGTTAAACCGATTGACGACAGCACGCTAGTATGCTTATAATGATCGAATCAAAAATGTTTCTTTGAATCAGGAATACGACGCAGCGACGACGACGATAACGATTTGACAGGAGACAATGGCCGTCTTTTTTATGACGACGACGGCTCTCCTCTGCGCCCTTTCCAAATAGCGTCGGATACATCAGGAGGATCTGTCCGCCGGAAAAGAAGGTTCAGGATCGACGTGTGCCGCTAGCGAATGCTACTACAACCCTAGACAATGATAGCGCAGATTGGTGCCGTTGATGCGAACGCAGAGCTGCAAAGTAGCGAATAGCGTCCAACGCTGCGCACACCGTGGACGTGACGTCAGCAGATTTTGTGGGTCACCCAGAATCGCATCGACGAAGATCCCAACGGAACAAGCACACACACACACATACACCCAGTAGATAGTAAAAACATGTACACAGAAGAAACGAACAGAGCATCGCCGGTGGACCGCAGTTATGCCTGCTTGAAGAAGCAGGCTACCTCGGTGGGGAAACTGCCGTGCTACACTGAAGATTTCTGCGTTCAGACATGGCAGCGTCGTTCTTTTCAATCGCTAAATGAACATTCGAACACGACTGAGTGCTGAATAACCCAAAAGAGCCATAGGCAAGGTGGTGAATGCTTGGAACAGTGGCAAGCACAAGACAAATATTCATAGTAAAATAATAATTTATATACTGAACTTCAACATACCATATCATACAGCAAAGCCTATTATCGACTTCCGCAAATTCAACTTAAGCTTCGTAGTGGTAATTCATTCGATAGAAGTTTTGTTGCTAACGTTTTTACTTCGTCCTGATTCAAAATAGTTAAGCTATGCGGTTTGCGACAAATTCTAGTATGGCATTTTCTGTATTATAATATTGTACAATGTACGGAAGCCTTGATTCACTCATGATTAGCAACGTTATCAAGCATAGCTAGCTCAGAAAGAGATATAAGTATCAGTGACAGTTGTCAGTATAAAATAGGACGAAAAGTACGAACCAATTTAGCAAACAATTTCCTAAACAGACCTTACGAGTTGAGCCTCGTCTTAACGCTTCTTCAGCGTTTACATTTTCGGATACTGCAATCAGTGTTGCGTGTCGTTAACGAAGTTCTACTTCTTCTGCAGAAAACCCTAAACCATCTTCAGGTCGCACACCCTGGTTAAAGAAATCGTATTGGCTCATTTAAATAACATGAACACCTATGTCGTTATTCCGAAAGCGTGACGAAACGATAAGTACACGAAAATTATCGACAAACATCCATATACATTTTTTCAAGTATTTTTCAATTCTCACATGAGTTTAACTTACATTCAGATGTAAGTTCACGCGGCCAGCACGCCTGTGTCTTATATTTTACAGATAGCCTCGTCCAGAGGGCTTTGGCTAAACCCCTATCGATGATGAGAGCACCCCGGTGTTAAAAGCGACTACCTATTTCCAGTCGCTTTATCGCTCTACCTCTGCACGTCAACCCCAGTCACCCAAACCAGTAATTTTCTATTGTTTTCGTGACACCGAAATTCACGCAAGCACGTTTGCTGCCTCGTTCACAGACACCGTTCCACAAGTAGTGCACTCTCACGCACCCACACACATCAAACGCAAAAATCGGAGAACTGATGTCAACTAGCAGCGTCCAGTTGTTATGTGACGATCAACCAGCGACCCAGATGCACTGTGCAGTCCTGACCCGATGACGTTTTCTTATACTCGCCCTCCTCTCCTAGCTGCTCACCACAAACCCAGCTGCCTTGCTTCGCACATAGCAGCATAGTCACGGCTTCTAACGCTGATAATTCTACCGGTATCTGGCGGGGATGAGAAGAAGCCTCCTGGAGCACACTGTCGAATCCCGTCGTGGCGAGACTAGTAAAGCGAACGGCCCGCGAGCTGCTAGATTTGACAGGATTATTATGAATCGCGTTCTCATCACGATTGTTATCACTGGCTTGTGCAGATAAACGCAAATCATCCTTTTCGTCATTTAACTTGTATTCGTCATGAATCTAGCCGGGCACGATTAACAAGTAAATTAAGCATTATTCATTGAAGTCAATGTCAGCGAAGTCGAATACACCTTTAAGGATCGTTGTTCTTTTCTAAAGAGAATCACACAAAATAATCATATAGCAGCCTTTTATGTCGCCATCATTACTTATTGGCAAAAAAATTCGATATGTCTCATAATACTGCATGGGTCCGTTCCAGTTTTCTGATCCTATACATTGTTACTAACATAGATCCACAACTTCTGACAAAGCTATGATATTCGGACGGATACTTATTGCGGATACTTATTTATTATCACAATGGAAATCTTACCATACATTTATTATAAATGTACCTTGCTACTTCACTGGTTGAACAGCACAATGTGCAACTTTGACATCACTTCGAAAAAACGGGACATCAGTGCAGAGGGGATGCTGACGTGCGAGAACTGTTGAAGTATGAGGACGGCGGGAAACGGCTTCTGCTTTGTGCTGCTTGTCACGTAAGCCACCGCCAGCGGGAGCAGGCAGAAACTTCATAACCCAAACGATGGAGTACTGTTACTAAAAATAATGTATAAATCCCATTTCGTAATTCCACTAAAGCCCAAACGAAAATTTACCTGCAAGATTCTGCTACTGAAGCCGAACCTAGGGAGTACTATTTGAAGTCGAACAACTTAGCGCGTCTTTGCTGAAACAAAAAAGAACTTATACATGATTGTCTTTTTCGCGTGAACACTCATCAATTGTTGAATCAATTCAATTTTATCTCTTATATACTTGTCGGCCAAGCAAACTAGCACTTTACTTAGACAATGTTTATATTGATAACTGGGCAGGGACACGTGATAGTCTACGATTCAGGGCCGGCCTTTGAATCCGGGTTTAGGCACACCGCATTCGGCCTCGAAAGCCAGCCGTCTAAGGCAATGCCTGACGGTTCATCTTCTGAATGGCGGCGTAACGATCCACTATGACCCATTATTTTTTGACTGTCCATCATTGTTTGTAGCAATCTGCAGGCAGAATATTGTTCTGGTGATAATCAGATTATTGCAAAGAATTCGAATGGAAATTTTCGTTTTTTATTTAATCGAAACACACGTAAAAAAAAACAGAAGTTACCATAAAGCGTAGAACAATGGTCTTTAATATCATTTGTCCAAGATTGAGATGTACTTCGATTTACTAGCACTTAGAAAACGTTCCACCCGACTAGCCTATAACGTAGTTGCCCGGCATGTCGTGTGCTGCTTCGACGCCATTATCCAGGACTGTCCATCCTAGATATATCTTCTTACTCGTTGTGGTTACTAGGAAGACATGTCGTCAAGAAGATTTAATGCTTGCCAGAGTCCTGCCTCCGAGCGTGTTTGCGCTTGCGATCCCTAAGTTCTGTCCTGAACATCGGCTGATCCCGAGAGGTGGTTACCCATTGTTAGACGATTTCCTAAATCATCCATGTGTGAATGAATGTCCTATGCATATATGCGATGTTAAACTTGAATAGTATATGTACTCTTGAAGCAATGTAATTGAAGTTCGACTACGCCATTTTTATAATATAACTATTCAGTTCGAGATAAAAAAAAATTGAAAAGCAAGATGGGGAATATCATGTATCCAAGTGGACACTATTGTACAAATAATTTTATCTGGAAATTGGACATAAATGACATGGATAATCTAGTTTTTTCATTTTAATTTTAGTCTAAACACATTTAGGAATCTTTACATACTTGGGGGCGCCATCATTCAGAGTGAACGTGAAACAATAACCATAATCCGTCCGCAGGTGAGGGAGGATGTTGCTGTCTGGTCTTCAGTAATAATGTCAGGTTGCAGGACACGCTACACCCGGTCCGGCAGGAGACTACAGTACAGAGTTGCCTTGTTCCAAAGGACGACAATAGAACTCACTTGCAATGATCCTTTAAGCATAATGTGAATTAATTATTCTATTCGTCAAACACGTGCTGCTGGCGGATAGGCCGTGCACCGACTTCTTACAGCACGATATACGATGTAACGTGCAGCACAGCCCATCTTAAGAGATAGAGACTAATTTTATTCGAAACAGTTAATTTACGTTTAGTGTCCAAGCGCTAATCTGCCGAAATAGTTACGAGATGTCAGCGTGAAACGTTCAAAACGTTTTAAATAGTCAAAAACGCCGTAGAGTTTCTAGTGTAATTCAAACGGGACCGCCAAAAAATGCAACTGTATTCATCAAAGTACTCGGTATTCTGTTTTGTACTGTCCTTGTTCTATGAAATTCACGGCTCCCTGTCGGCAAAACATTATATACTATTGCTTTTATATCGCGTAAGAAAGATCTCTCAAGCTGTGCGCCAAGAAATCGCTAGAAGCCAGCAGACTTTGTTTTGGTACTTGGCTAATATTTGTAGAACTCGTATCGCGTGATCAAGTACCTTAGACTACTTGTCCAATCATTGATGTTTGATAAAGCCATTCTGACCAGAATAGGGCTAAACAAAGCTGTGTCCTTCCGTAAAACCTGATGAGTGCTCGCGCCGGCTGCCAATGCTCAAAAACGATTCCAATGTTGCTGCCGTCTTGCTATTAGAACCGGAATAAACGTATCACATACACCTTTCACCGCCTCGTTAATCAACTTTGTCACCGTCTGTCTACTTCCAACCATAAAATACTTCACTGAAGAAATGGTTTTTACCTTCTTCCTTTTACAACTTATAAGCGTTCGTGGCGAATTAGAGTTTCATAATAATTTAACGGACATTATTTTCATTGCTTTGTTTTTTTTTTACAAAAAGCTCTTCGGATATAGTTAACGTAAATAAAAAATCGGACTAATCTGGGATTGGTACATCTGGGATGAGCATTGACGTTCACCGAGACCTGAAGACAAATTACGCCAGAGTGTGTATAAGAGGAATAGGAAATCATTACCCTGTCGGCAGGAAGCCTAGATAATAGTTATTGAAGTGTACATTGTTTGGCGCTATACCTGCTCTAGTGCACACTGCTGTGACCAACTGTTTCAAGTCAGATCTTTCTGGAACTGGGATAAGCAATTATAGAGCAAACATAGAGATAAATATCTCACGAGCACAACCCAGCGCTGATCCGGTAATCAGTTACCACGCTCATGTCTACTCTTAGTAGGACATGAACTCTGCAGGAAATAGTGGATTCCCGTCATCAGTGTAAGATCACACGACAATTTCTATCATTTATTGTACTCGAAACAAGCTTTTTCGCAACACTGACCTATTTACAAATTGGATTACCGACAACTAGCTACTTTATGGAAGTTACATCATACAGACACAGTGGTAAAGGCTAGTGAAAGCTATTTGCGCAAGCTATGGTGAAACGATTCGATGGCCAACGGCCGTCGAAATGATGAAAAATAAATCAGCGTATTGTAGTTCTTCTAACTTACGTCTGCAAGCGAGACTGTCGGTAGAGGCGTAGTTTATTTGAGTAAGACTAGTAAAAACGTTATTAAGAAAAAACAAGAAAAAGTCTCACTAGAGTAAGGAAAATTTACTCATATGTGTAATTATATATTCAGTATAGTTACAGCTAATGCAACAAACGCATTGGTTCGTGCGGTTTTTCCCTGTAAAATCGTATTATATAAATGTGTCAACGAAATAGTCTCAGGAGGTCCCATAATTTCTACAGAACGACCTCTAGCGACAAAAAAAATACGCGTACAAGTTATAAATTTTAGCTATGACGCCCGCCGAAATGTGCGCTCTAGTTTGGGCGTTCTATCTGATCGAATGAATGACTGCGTTATGGTTAGGTTAGCAAAATCCTCGGGAAAGTAAACAATCGCTCCTGGTCGCTTGTTTTTTTTCGAACTGTGTGTACAATCCTGCACATCTTATATTTTTTCCCAGCGCTCCCTCGCCCTCCTGAGCGTATTAGTGACGAAGCTTCCTTTAGGAGAACATCTCACTGTTGTACTTATTACGTACCCCTAGCATTTAATTATCCTTGCTGAAAGATGAATTGGTATTCACGTTTGTGAGTGATTGAGAAACTATAGACGGTTCGTGCTCCTTTTTTTAAAAGCGTACGCCATCCGTTTGCTGCGCTCCAGACGAATAATCTGCAATGCAGACGAAACAATTAGTCGTGGTACAAGGGCCCCGGCAGTTCCCTGCTGCAGATCCCATGTCTTACCTTTAGGGCTACCGCATTAAACGTAGACAAGCATTTTTTTTTGCCTGTTTGGACGCCGCCCACAATGCACGTCATGTCCTAGTGCGCGGAAAACACGAATAGCTTCTGAGGTGTATGCCTACTGTTATGTATAGATTACATTACAGGCACTAGCACTGCGATGAGCAAACTCTAAAAAAGTACTCCTGCTTAAGAAGTTTATTGGCTTTAGAATAATTTAGGATGCCTCTTTATAGCCTTAGAGAAAACTTCCGCATTAACCGCGAGTTGAACCGTAAAGGGTTTTATAGCTTTCAATCGTTTTTTTTTTTAGCATTAGCTTCGAATATGGCCTAGCACAGAGCCGGCAACCATTATGGAAATACCATTTCAACATGGATCCTGTAAATAGGTCATGCTATTCCGGAGCAAAGGTACTTACCTAGACAGACAGGCAGGCAGGCAGGCAGGCAGGCAGATAGATTAGCCTGCCACCTCACTTACAATTAACAAAAGACATCTATCGATCAGAATGGCCTAATCATATTGATTTCTTTATTTTATTTGTAAGCGTTACTTCTGATTCTGGAAGCGTGGGCATTGGCATCGATATGCTTTCAGCAGAGAACATACATTACATTGAAGGACTATTTACATTGAGGTTCTGTTAAATCTGTTCATCCTGCCGTATATTATCTCACTAGCATTTACTGTCTGGTCATATCGATTATCGTCGACTCATCATAGAAATGAGTAACAGCTCAACATTAACAGGCTTGAATAAGTTTAGAAAAGGCCATGTCGCGTAGAATATCAATCTCCGATAGATTCATTATACTATTTATTCGAAGTTTTCTACCGTCGTTGTTTATCGATGTTGGTCTCGAGGGCAGCGAGTTTCATTAGAGGTGCCAAGTTAGCCACCTAAAGCCTGGCTGATCTTCGACCTCAGTGAATCGCTGATCGTCGTTCAATGCTGCACGCGTTAGATAGCGTGACACTGACAAGCTGTCAGGGAAGGTAACCGCATTATAGCCCGTTGTCGCTAGAAGAGTTTTTTCGTAGCTTTGTCGTGTTTGTCGATTTAGCAGCACCCATCTCATCCTACCGCTGCTGCTGTGGTGGTCTCTTTTGCCTTTACATTATGTACATTTGCTGATAACATCCTAACGGGACCTAGGCAAATACGGTCTGTTCGCATTCCTAAAAAGGGAACTGCTTACTCAACTATAATAAAATGTTTTTCATTGCCAGGTGGGCCGCCCTCGAAAGAGTGTGGATCGGCTCACGACAGTTTGCCAATGATGCTCGTCTTAAAGCTAGTCAATCAAAAAGTGAATATGTCCAAAGCTGAGCGGATTCGTCGCAGTCCGCACGCCCTAAATCCTATGATGTAACTTGAAAAAACAGAAACACCCCTATAAACTTATATGGACAGGCCTTGATCAATTGCGCCTAATTACAACAAGCATCATATACACACAGGTATATATCAGCCCTGTTACCCGATCAAGATATGGGTTTCTCGGTCATCATGTATCGGCTGTGCGCACTCTCTACGTAACCTCTACTAACTCTACTTCGACCGAACGGTAACAGACTCACCGAAATTAGTCACAAACTTGATCGATTATTGTGTACTGTAGAGTGTTTTTCTGGGCGTAAAGACGGTGAGGACCGATACAAATCCCCTACAAGTCAATCACTCCACTTGACTGAACTGCACGCTTTTATAGCGTACGAATTATACGGAAAGAACGGTACATTTCTTCGACGATGTCGAGGTTCCGTCATAAATATCCAGTTTAATTGATCTCTTTAATTGCTTATAATCTACCACAGTCTACGTTAAATAATTTAACTTCAATTAAGATGATAGAATATGAGAAAACAAAACATTATCTTCCTGTTTCTAAGTTTACATGGTCTTAAAACCTAAAAAGTTACGTTGCTCGAACGATATGAGTACATGTTAGTAGAAATTAATTTTCATAGTAAATAAACGACGGTCTCTATCAACACGATAACACTATCGAGTGAATTTGTTTTTTTACTAACAACACTAAAACGTATTTAGGGTAGGTATTTGTCTCCCAACCCGCTGGCTTTAGCCTAATTTTAGAAAATTAAATTGTTAGAAAAAGTTTAGCCATAGCAGAGGGTAGCTCAAATTCTAACTATTTACTTTATTCTTTAATCTTATTCAAATGTATCAAGTTTTCTAGTCGACTGGCTCCCAGCGCAGAAAGAAACGTGTCAATGCTCAACGACAGACATAACGTTTCTTCAGACTTGACTTGTAATAAAGCCGCTCATTCCTGTTCGCTTTGGCTATAAGATTATCATATGGATAGGTATTGTTAAAATATTAACTATATATGAAATAAAAAAAAAAGTTAGGGTCGGTCACAGTTCAATATCTTTATAATAAATAGGACCAGTAAACAGTATAGGGTGAGTTTGTCCACTATTCTGTCAATAACTTTCAACGACCCATAAGTTCGTTTCCTCTAACACAAAGCTCTGGGCAATCTTCAAATTAGCAGATATCTAGTACAAATAAATTCCGCCTCCTTATCTGCATTATTGGATTCTACATAACATTCGTCCGTCCGTTTCACAGTCTTGAGCTCATTCGTTCGCTAGAACGGCTCGCCATTCCTGTCGTCCCCGGCCAACGTCCTATAGAAATGTTCAGCTACGTATGATAGGCCCTCAATGACAGTGCTCCGAACCTCTGTTATACACAGTGACAACTATTTGCGTCACCCTCTCCGAGATCAGTTTCGAGAAGGGTCCACTTAGCGATTGTATCAGCATCAATTCATCCCTTAGCAGAAGAGATCCGCTAACGCATGATGCTAGGTGAGCTGTTTATTGAACGGGGACCAACCCATTCATTGAGAGGCCAATGCGCGAAGCCGCCATTTCACTGACGGTAAAATCCAACCAGTTGCAATGGGTAACATCTGCGCTTGACATTTAACACTCACTGCGTACGGGACTAATATATTCCTGTTTGAGCCCAACGAAAATAGCAGGTACGTGATAAACGAAGAATGCCAAAGTCCTTTTTGTATCTACTTTATAATTGGAGTTGTGTTCTGTCGCTCGAGACCGATTCAAACCTGAACGGTTAAAGTTTCGCCTTATCAATTGAACTTAGCTTATAACGAAACGGTTAATCAATCATAGATAAATCTAACCAAAACAATAACCTATTACCATAGATTTTTCGAAAACGATAAAAATATTATGTGCTTTCGTCTACCAAACAGTACTTAGTTCACTGGTAATAAGTAAGATTTTTCTGAAAAAATACTGGCTGATTATAATTTCGCTAGCATCATTTACGCAACGATTACGTGTTCTAGTGCCACACTAAGACCGAATGGCCCACTTAAATACGTACCTATCTAGCGATATTGATACGAGAATAGGACGTAGCCAATCCGCACTTTTATTTCAAATAATTCGATAAGAAGGAACTGACATCTCAGGGATACGTTCGAAAGTACACTTGCAATAGTTACCGTGTTACAAATATTTAATATCGCAAACATCAATAACACACAGGAAATAGGATAAAATTCTACGAATCGTCAGGTTGTTAAAAATCGGTTACAAATTGACTCGGGTCAACGTTGGTCCCTTTTGAAAAATCAAGTCTATTAGTGGATGTAGGAAAATTATTAGAATATGTCTTTATTCAGACTCACGACGGAGCGCTTTGAACATGGATAGAATTCTCTATTGTTTACAATATTTTACCATATATAATATTTACAATTTTATGATTGCAATTTTATAAATATATTTACAACAAATGTGTACTATTTATACTCCAAAGATTGGTTCGGTTTGACATATGCTCTTTCTAGATAACAGAAGTTGACAAAATTAGTGCAGAATTTGAGCAAGCTTAATCTATGGACTAAACATCGGCCAACAAATAGCTCTAATAACTCGGTGCTTGGGTGTCACACACAAGAACCGTTGCCAAATACCGTCTCTGAATCTCTATAGAAACGACACGAAGTCGACCTTCTCTAGAGAGTCAATTACGGCTGGATCATATACGACAAATTAAACAAATAATTCGAGTATGTTATACGATTAGTAGTAAACCCAGGCTGACGCTAAAGAAGACGTTTGGTGGAACTGGAAAGAACTCGCGCATTCTGGGTTGTTCCGCCAGGTTAAACGATGGATTACGATTTCTACCGTCAATACCTGACGAAGTTGCAAGCAAGAGCCATTGAAAAAATCGATAGGAGCAAGTGACTGAACCGTGACATGGACCTGAATGGAAAATTTGAAGGCATTTACCGTGTAATCCGGACCTGTCCCTCACCTTCACAGTATCATTTTCGTTTCCGGGAAACTACCTCAATGATGTTCATTTAGTTTCAATGAATGAATACAAAAATGACCCATTAAAAAGCTTTGTCCAGGAACTAGAGGAATTTTATAAAGATAGAATTATTATATTACCAGAATAATAGTAACTAGTCAACGATTAAAGTAGCACATACTTGGTTTAGTAATATCATTTTAAAACAAGCATTTGATTTAATTTTGGCTAAAAAATGCTCAACAACAATCCGGTGTTAATGCTAAAATACGTTATCCAGATATAAGGCAAGCAAAGCAGTTTATGCTTTAAAATATGTGTCCATGGTAGAATTTATTTATTTGTTTCTACCAACTATTTGATGCTAATTTTATTTTCAATTAAGGACATTTAAAAATAGGTTCGAAAATGCAAAACCTAGTAGGTTTCCGTAATCCTAAACTGTGCCAAAAATGAACTACGTCGCCTATCAGAGCCTATTAGAGAAGAGTATTGCTTTCTTTAGGGTAAACATCTGATCCATGGAGTGGAGAAGTATAGCATGAAACCATTATTTTTTCGTCCGTTTACACGCATCTCATTTTATCTGCCATTACTTTAAGCTTCAGTTCCCAGTTGATTCAGATACTTACACAACTTATTAGATGTATTTTGAATCCTGCTGTTTTTTTATCTAAACACTCTTACCCAAATAAATGTGCTAAATAAAGAACGACCACAGATATTATAAGTTATATGGAATTACGATATAATAGCTCTTGCTTGTTGACCTCGACGTTTATTAAAAAAATCCTTCTTATCTTGCGCTGCACCACGGGGCTTTAAAAACTCTGTCGTTCTCGCCGTGCACGAGGTTCGATTCGCGCGCGATTGTCGGACGGCCTTCGTTTATAGCCTTTATATTTATTATATTGGCTTAGTAATTATCAAGTGATAACCTGCTGTAGGTAAAAGATGGGCTTAACAATATTATCAAATTTTTTCTGCTTTTTAGCAGTTAATAATAACCGACACGATGATCCTTGGTTAACCACACATTTTGTAATTATTTTGATTATACTTGCGAGGACTATTACTACTTTCCGTGGACGGGCTTGTTAGTAGAGCCTGGCCCATAATCGACTTGGCTGGAAATACTCCTTTCATAGATATATCAAAACCTACAATGATAAAATCCTGGTTTTTCTGCTTGGTTCTAAATATCTAAGCTTGGAGATATTTCCTATATACTATTTAGGGCCTGAATATAAATTATATAGTTTGTTAGATAAGTTATTGTAACATAAATATATGGATCAATACACGTCTACAGCTATACAAACGTGAAGCGAGTGGCTGTGAAACGCTGGAGCTCAACCAGTTCGCTTTATTCTTGGGGCAGAGGTGGGATGATGCGCGATATGGTCAAAATCGCGTTACTTGGGCGGCTGGCTGATTTAGAGCCGTCCCTCGTGGGATACAACGAAGGGAAGTCTAGGCGATGGGCTGAGGAAAATGAGCGACTGGCAGAGAAACGGAAATGACTACTGGAAGGCCGGGAGTGTGAACATTTCGAACGAGTTTGTGTTGATTTCGCGATTGGCGTGATCGTGAGTGTCAAGCGGTCTCCTCTAGATGATCGTGGTGTAAAATTTGAACTAATGCTTTCGGAGAGCATTCGAAGAACGCCGAGGTCTTGGCTTCTACCGCGTTTCTAATTTCTCTACCGCGTATAGGTTCATATGTTGAGTTAATCCGGATGGCGCAAAACCATAAGAGTCTAGCACTTCTTGACCGAAGCGTCCCAAATAAGCTGTGCTTGCTCTACGTCCGGCTCAAGAACAGAAGTGCCAGTCATCTGGGCAGTCCAGCAGCTCGACTGCCGCAAGCCCTAATACTGACTTCGTTCCGCATGTTCAACCATTAGTGAGCGAGAGTAGTCGATGTATTACGAGGGGTACTGAAAAGTAGACAGTTCGCTATTGCGAGAAACCCTTTCCTGCTGCAAGAAAACACGACTCACACTTCCGTGAGCATCCTCAGGCATTACAGTTTACAACGTGTCATTCACACAGTTATCCAAAACCATAGACATGTTGAGCGAAAAGCTTTTATCATAAGGTAAGTAGAAGAGCTTGTTGTGCGGGCCTGTTATTGCGGACTTGGCACAAGGCACCCCTGACGGCGTCGAAGGCCAGTTGCTGTCACACTAGCCAGTTGGCATTGGAAACAATGGAATTCTACTCACGAATCGCGGAAAAGTTTATACAGCGCAATAGGAAATTAAGCGCGCTACCGCTGGAGGCTATACTCGATAGGATCCCGTGAGATAAACATGGTTGAGATGTAGTGGACTAAATATTACAGAAATACGTTCAATAGGCATCTAATTCGCGAAATTAAAAATGAATTTAGCCTGGTGGAACTGAAACTCTCACCGACTGTAAGTGACTTTTAAGCGTCCGGCTTCGAAGTACCGGTAGTTCAGCAAATTATAGGAGTGTAGATCTAAATTTCCAATAGAGAACTTTCAATCTTTCTATAAACCGGCTTGCGATGATTCAGCGAATTATACGCCTTATGATCTCAGCTTAATTGTTACCCTATGTAAAGTATATTCGTACTATTACCTGGCAACAAGAATTAAAACGGATCCGTTTCTAAGAGACCCTAAACAATATCTAACAATCGATTCTTCTTTTAATTTGTGACCTCGGTGTATGCGCGCAGGATACCGCGGAACGTCGTCATGCGTTCTCATATCTTATCCTTAAATTCGATCCTTCTTTGTGCGATCTTCACACTTTTTATAGTAAAGCAAGAGGCTGAAGCGTTCTTTTTTGGTTCACGAAACCCGCGTCAAAGAGCCGTGAGTATCAGTTAGAGATTTTAAATAGGAATATTTGAAAGGAACTACGGTAGACGTACTTGTGTTATAGAAAGACAAACTCGACTGCTCTATGCCCACAGTTTTATCAAAAAAAATCGCCAGGCTAGGTTTACCCGTGCGCCAGGCTTACATGGTAAGCGGTAGCTTACGAGCAGCATAGCAATGATAAGTATATTTCTTCGAGTCAAGCCATAAAAAGGCTTCACAGAAGGATTTAATGACGATATATATATATATATATATATATACATAGGATGTCATGGATCGGGTGGGCAGTCTTCTTCTGAGATAATGCGAAAGTCTTAGGTGCTATGAAACTATGATGTTACATATATTATGTCGCTATAGAAAATACGTGTCTCCACTGATTTATAAAAAAAAAAACATCTCAGTGGATGTACCTGATAAAAAACGTGGCGTAGCGCAAGCATATTGAATATATCACATGTAGAAATGGTAATGATCTTCTCATTGTTTAGAAATTCCTATAATTGGTACTATTTGTTTTATTAGAAATTCTAGTAACCTTACTAATTAGTAAAACCTTTTAAACCGATGGAATCTATTCTATTTTTTGCATAACATTGAATAAAGGAAGATCGACTTTAGCACAAACCGTTACACATGCTAAACATATATAGTTTCATGTACTAAGTACACACGTTCACCGTTTTTTGCACCATCAATAACTGAGCTTTGCAAACACGGAATGGATAATCTTCTGACAATTTGTGCGCCATCAGTTACGTACGGAACAGGGATATTCCTAAAGCCTAACCGCCGATTGATACTAACAAGGTTTGTTACCGTTTTCTTGCTTTCGTGCAACCTTCATGAACTCGCGCCACCGTTACTATTTTGATCCCCTAATACCTCTTAATACGTAACTAATCAGAATTATGAAGTCGTGTTTTTCGTATACGAGTTTTAAAGGCAAGATGCAATAGCAATGAATGCTTATTTGAGAGGGGTATTAGTGAGTTCCATTGTATTAATGCCGGCGATAGACTCAACCGAATTTTAACCTAAGGTCCTTCCCTATATGTAGTTGGCGTAAATCGAATAGATAGTATCGAATTCACGGAATAGGCACTTTTTTATAGGACAATGTATCCACTTTCCGGACAATTGGTCATGATTCATTTTTGGTTTGGTGAAAAATCTGGAGGCCCCTTACACCGAAACCGAATTAAGACATCTTAGTTAATAGGCGTTGTCTGTTATTTTATATATGATATGCTCGGGGATTTCTCAGTTCATAAGCCCCTAAACGAACTGTTCGCAGCAGTTTCCTTCCCCTATACTGATCTGTGGTCTCGAACACTAGATGCAACTAAGGAGATGTCGTTCCTAGACCTGTCCTAAAGAAGAACAAACAGGCCAGTCTGGCCAGCTAAATACGCAAATCAGTTCACAGCATACATAACATATGCATTTGAAAAAAATCTAAATTCAAACAGGAAACCATCGTTGGGGTGATAGACACAAAGCTGCATTAGAAACGGGGCTTTGAATTCCCTGTTTTAGAACTAATGCCTATCTCAATCTATTTCAATCTAGGACTGGCATAGCACTGTCTAAAGAAATCACTTCAGGCAAGCACAGAGAGTATCTAACGCGGCATCTTTTAAAGTAACAGATCAATCTACTTTATGTTACTTCCTGCCAACGAACTGTGGTATCACAGGTTACTGAGTTGACGTTCGAAAGGTGTTCTTCACCCCAAATCATGCAGCAACATGGGTTTTTTGATACCGCTAGTACTACTTCTACGTAATTTCTGTGGCTATGTCACACACATCTGCACTCACTCAGACTATATCTAGTAAGGAAGTAGGACTAAGAAATACCTCTACATACATGTTATGTATAATATTTATTATTGACCATTAACTTCTTTAGATATGTATAATATGAAAAAACGGTGTTAGATTTATCAGCACTGTTAATCAATCGTGAACGCAATGTTCGCCGGCTGGCAAGATGGCCGGCTGGCAAGATGGCCGGCTGGCAAGATGGCTGGCTGGCTGATTTATCACATCGTTGCGTGGGCATCCTCACCACGAACGGTTGTCAATTTGTTTGCCAAATTTCTTTGTAGATCTCTGACATGCTCAATACGAAATCGCTAGGCCGCATACGTAGGACGGTATCAGGGGCAATGTACGTATATTTAAAAGATATTTGTGGTTTTTGACGAAATGCGACAATCACTTTTGGATGGCTGTGGCGGTAATACGGGGCCAACAATTGAGCTGATGCTACGTGAGGCGGTGCCTTCTAGCGCTTTAGCTTATTTCTCGTAGACCTCGTCCTTCATGAGTATGCGCAGTGCAGGGCCATATGATCGCTCACAAATCAAAAACACTCTTATTGGACCTATTAAGAAAAAAGGCTCGTACGACATGCAATTAAACACAGTTTAATGCGACTGTCATACCAAGCCGAAATTACTACTAACGGTTCCATAAAAGGTATGTATGAGGAATAGGTAAACATCTTGAGCCGAACGTAATGAGATTTGTCCCTGTGAACTGCATCACATTGTCAATCATTATCTTTAAACAGATTATTTCAGTTTTCAACTGTACATAGATATATTACTATAGTTGTCCTCGGTACACTTGGAATTCAGCTTCATTTTATATGTTGTTTCTATTAATCGTTAATACTATTTTTGCTATAATTTTCCCTCTGGTCGTTCTCGATTCTGGTAAATTCTGATTTATTTTCAGATTGTTTACTATGTTTGCCTCAATTATGACGCTATCGACTCGACCCAAGCCGTAAGTAATGCTTACGCCATAAATTACGGACCTACATATTGACATACATAAAAATAGATCTTGTAGCTTATTTCGTTGCTGCCTCCCGCAAGTCGTCAATGTAAGATCTACTCGATCGTTGTTTCGGTTATCTTCTATCGAACAGTAGCAAAATAGTCCTAAAGCTAGTTCAACATATTATTGACCATATGCTGTTACCCTACCCATATATGACATGTAACAGATAAATTGTGAGAGCATCACTAGCTGAGCTGTTTATAAGAACGGGACAGTTTATCAAAACATGTTCGATCTGTTAACATCACTGACGACAAAAAACGTACTTAGCCGGAACAAAATTGGGCTCGAAAAGGACCCACACCATATTCATTTAACAATTATTCCGTTCTGATTACGGACGCTTTACGGCACACCACTTACCTATGTTCTTAATTAAATTAAAAAATCGATCGATCTTCTTTTATAGCTAATGCTGCTATTCCAAACGTTACAACTTTGTTCGTTCTGTTAAGATCTGCAATGATGTCATATGCCATGAATACGAGTGATGACAATTGCGGGTTCAACTACCTTTTAAAATTTGTATTCCATCATAATAATGTTTTTGATGGATTTTTTCTTTTTCACGTATCGATATTAAGTATGTGTGCTAGAGACAGCAATCGGTTAACAAGCAAACATTGTACGCCCTGTATTGTCCTAGTTAAGCACGGTTTCAGACGGCTGGCACCTTTCAACACGAAAGGGAATGAATCGATTAAAAAAATCCGATTATCATCGACAATATTTGTGTTTAACATTTACTGATGGAATTAACACCAAAATGGATATCCTACAATGGTATCGCCCTTACAATGGCCGGAAAAAATACTGAAAATGTTTGCATACGTGCAACGAAGTCCACGTCGCATCTGAAGGATTGAACATCTGGAAAAACTTCCTTAATTTCAAGAAGGCATTGAGACAGACTATTTGGTCAATAGCATACAAATGGAGGAAATAACGAAGTGTTGGTTGTTGCAGGTCAACATCAACTGTCTCGAACGTCATGACATTTTAAGCTGCTCACAATTTAAGTAAAAGTAATGAAAAACTTGTTATGTTTCATTGAAACTCCAAATATATATTTAATTAAATAAAAGAAGCCACGCTATGTTCCGCTAAAGATAGTCTACTTGACTCTAATCGACGGAACAGGTTCTTGTTTAAACATAATTATTTTAATTGGTAATGCCCCCGCGCAATAGAGTCAAGGCAATTCGTGTCACAAATGCTCCCCCGCAGGGTTTTCAACGAGTAAAAAACGAGACACTTCAAGGATTTGCGAAGAGAGCGTTTCAAAACGATAATCATTTACTTTTATATATATGATATTTTCGTATTCTGTTGAAGACACACCTCCTCACTCTTTTCCGTTTATTTTTTTCGTAATAAAAAAGAAGGAATGCTATTTAAATCTTTAGATAGTATTAAACAGTATACTTAGTACTAGTAATCTTAGTGCAGAATCTAAAAAGATTTAATTTATTATACATTCTACGCTTTATACATGCCTATTAGCATCCACATGCGAACAGACACACGCACCCGCATGCTCTAAACGGGTGTTTTTCTACCTGATCCGAAGTTCTTAGAGGTAATGCTATAGTGCAGTATTATTTTTACACTGTTAGCCATAAAATCGGCAATGAATCTATCATTGATCTAAACAAATCGCCCGGTACCTCACATCGAAGATGTGACAGTCTGTTGATTGATAAGAACTATGTGATGTACGTACAAGAGTTTATTAGTTATAAAATCGTAATCGTTGAGAGTGAAAACTAAGGAGGGTAAAGTGCGTCCTAATGTATATTCTAGTAGTTTAAAAGTGCCTAATTGATCGAATGTTTGCTACGCGTAACGCAGTATATACCTCATCTATCGCATAGAACTTTCATAGGGTCATTAACTGGTGAACATAATTAGACCCTCTCCACAGGAGCGGGTCATCAAAGCACCTGACTAGGAATCCTCAGAAATGGGAAACAATTTTTAGCAAATAATACCTCTTTATTTGTGTTTATTTTTGATAGAAATTGAAAAAGTAAACCCTTATACACGTATAAACTTCCTTGCTCAGTCACATATACATGATCCATTCCTAAGGCTACAAAAACTTTGCATTCTACAGAAACATCAAAACATGATTACTGCATTCCTATCAGCTTTTTTAAATAGAATATGCATATCTGAATCTTTCTGTTACAAAACAAATGTTACGTAATAATACGGCGGAACAGAGGGATCTCTTCGTTTTCTTTCAGTTAATCCGCAAGAGGGCGCGCAAAATGTTTAAATAGAGCTAATTAGACGACGTGGCAAAGTGTGCAGATATAATTGCAGCCGTACGGAGTTTAAACAGCCGTTCAACTGTGATCTCCTAGCGATTTTGTGTAAAGCTATGGTTCGTACTGGAGCATCGGCATGATATGGCCGACACCAAATCCGCTTGATGGGGTGTATGAAGCAGGTACAATGTACACATCTTTTTCAATGTGTGCAATACACAGAGATATTGTATTGCAAGTTATCACGTTCCTAATATAATGTTCCGTGTCGACACACCCTCTACATAAGCTCTTCTGTTATAGATATAGCCCGATAAAGAACTTTAGTGATAACAAGTAGCCACTGAAAATCATGCAGTTTAAGAAACCGCGTTTTATGGAAACGGTACTATCTATTGATACTCGTAAGCCGTTTTTGTCTGCGTCAGCAATTCAGGTGTTGCTAAAAATACTTATTTGACAGAAACCTGATCATCATAGGTGGTCGACTCTATTGAAGGAATGTTATTTCAATTGTGAGTCTTATTTTAAGGACAATTTTTCGACTTATTACTTTAACTTATACAATTTCTCCAATATATATATCTATATATATCTCGCGCAATACGTAACTTTTTTTGTCTTCTGCGGAAATAATGACACTCAATTTTTTTGGGCCACTTGGTTTACAAGTGGGTCTAGTTACTGAACTTTCGGGTCTTGGGCATCGGGTCCTCAAAGCGAGATCTTTTTTTGCAGCTCGCTAAGTAAGCACCAAACTACTCGACATTGACGGCTGCCCTACTAATACTATTGGGTTAAAGGGTAAATACTGTCGCATTGCAGATGCGGCATCGTTCGTAAGTGAGTTAGAATAGCAATCTGGCAAGAATATATTTTTTCAGCCGATTTACGAGTCTTTTCAATTTCGTGCGCTTTGTCCAAGCAGCTCAAGATACAACCTCGGTTGAATTCGAAGCGTTTTTCATATCAGAGTCTGTTCTTCAAATATGAATAGCGCTATTAAAGCTTCGCAAACCAATGTTCGCCAGTAACTTCATCATAGCGCGTATGTGTATACATATGTAGTGTATACATAGGACCTTATATCGATACATCACACAAACACTGCAGGCCTACAGAAAAAACCGAACCCTTTCGATTCGTACGTGGCCTGATATACTCAAAAGGCTTGCGGAGAGAGGGCAGTGTTTGAAAAAAACGCGCGATATCTTACAGCCTTTAATAACTGACTAGGACAATCTAGAGGAATTCATGTTAACATGTACAGAAATCTATTCTTTTTGCTGGCTGTAAAAGCGATCGTACGTTATCGGGCACGTCACAAAATAAATAAGGTCTCTCCACTTCTGCGGAAATGTGAAATTCGTGTGTCGCTCTATTTGGCTGCTCTCGTTGAAGGATATTCCTCTGATGTAAAAACAAAAGGGTGAGTCAAATTGTACATAATTATAGAGTGAATCTCAACGAGATCCACTAATTTGCGCCTGTTGTGTTTTGTACGTGATGGTCTTCTTGCTCATTCTGCTACGACTAATGGCGCTGTTGGGCGAAAGCGGTTCTCACAGGCTGTGACCGAACAAAAGCAAGCAGTGGGAGCGCGCGTGGTTTGCTTCAATTTAACCAAAGTCACTAGACACCGGGGCAAACACTAGAAAAAATTAAAGTAATCTGACTGTGTTAGGGGGCTTCTTCTTTTTATACGACAAGCTATTACAGCCAAGAATGGACATAGAAAAAGAACAGAAATTTAACGGAAAAAGGAGATACTTACTTATTCCTGCTAGCCGACGCAACGTTGAACATACAGGTGTTTTCTATATACTCAAAGGCAAAGCCGTCAATTCATGTATATGTCATAGACACTTTGTTTATTCTTTATATGGTTTGTTATTATATGATTTTGGATGTATTCTTCTTAGTAGGTAGCGCGTTATCACAAGGTAATAGTGAATAAATCAAGCATACCTTCATGGCACGGGTACATTATCCAGCGATACAACTAGAAACCGGCTATAAATTTTGATCGTAATCCTATTTGCTGCCAAGAACTTAAGCAGAGTTGGTTTGCATGCATCTAACTAATTCCAATTCAGCTATATCGAGCGTTTTGCCCGTAAGTACCACGACGTGTCGCGGTCCATTCCGCACTCAACTATGCTAAAATATATTTGTCCAATTGTACAAGTGACCTGACCGTTTTCCTAAACATCACTCCGCAATGTTCGCCTATAGAAACGAACACACCCGTTAGAAACTGCTGAGGGTATTCTTTTTTGTGTTGTCCACTTTCATCGCAGAGTAGTATCAACCATCTTATCCGAATCGAATGTTTAGACACGCACCTTGTCTTTAGAGAGACAGTCCCATCCCGGACTGCCAGCTGCTTAATCAGTCCCAACTGCAGATTCTACTGATAATTTATTTCTATCCTTGCCTCATTTCGTTACCCGTTAAGACCATTTGGTTCACCCCGACAACCCGAGAGTCCACTAGACAGACTTGCAGACCCATTTTTGCCTACATCGATACCCCAAATTGTTTATTTGTCCTCTAAATTTCGACGATTACTTTTCGCTGTATCCACGCAATAAATTTAATCTGCCGAGTCTTGTGCTCGGGCTTTTACGCCCCCAAGACACCAAACGGTCGAACGTTCTGCAAATAGAAAATAGACATTTTTCAAGAGACTACGGTGACAGTGCAGCGGTGCTGCCGGATGCTGTAGAAAAAGCGAGTTTTTCAACCGATCAAGTTCAGGGTCAGCCCGCGCCACGCAAAAAATTCAATCAATTGCTGAGTGACTTATTTTAGAAGTATCTCTTTATTTCACTAAGCCCATTTTATTCTAGAATTGGGCCATCGCGCCATTGATCATTGGTCTGCGAACATTCGCAAGTGTAAGAGCAGAAAAAACAGTGTGCTATATAATCTGTCGTGCGACGTTTTTGTGACAATCTTAGAATACGTGTAGATAAAACAGTGCGCACAAAGTTTTCTAATCTATTGGAAATAATAAATATACATTTTGTGAGCGAACATGTTTATAGCCGACATGAACGTTATACACTATCAGAGGGTCCATGATAAACATACGTAAGTTCCTTTAAAAATGGTCTTAAGCATTCTGTATATATATATATATATATATACTGAATCCATTTGTTCAAGCTATTAGGTTGACGCTTAAGCTGTTGCCACTTTTGCTTATGTAATGCAGTACGTATATATAAAATAGAATGAAAAAATGGAAGAAGGTTTTGTCATCTGCGAACCTTTACCTTGAGGTCCGCTCAACGTAACTTTACTCTTTACAGAAGATAATCGTTTCATGCTGCATACGTGTGGCATTTTTCGTTTTCAGAGTGAATGCATCTATTGTCCACAGCGACAGACTCTGGCGTGCACTGGTATCGTAAGTATGAGTCATATGTTTAATAATAATAAACCTATAAGGTAATGCATACACTGAACGTATCTGAGTCTAATCATTCAATTCTTTATCTGTGAATTCAGACAAAAGTCTCTGTTTCCCCATATAT
>NW_019213448.1:56675-83789 GCF_002532875.2 Varroa jacobsoni
ATATATACGTTTATTTCAGACCGGCCCTCCGTTGCAAGTGACTCGTTCACAGGCTAACTGCCTTACCAACTATTGCCTCAGCAGCGTTCTTGTAAGTTGTTTTTGCAATAATTCGTAAAATGTTTGGTATTATATAATTCTGGAGGTTTGTATTTTTCCGCTGCTGAAGTTTACATGTTTGCCTTCTCAGATAGGTAGTTTAACGTTTATATAACATGGCCAGTGAGTGACATCGCTTTCCCATAGCTGTCAACTGGAAATAAAAAAAAAACACATTACGATAATTCTTCTCGAAAATGTTCTCATTTTTACATTTCTTATTCATATTGTTTAACTACAGGGTATTCATGAGATTACTCAACGTTTCAATGAAAGTTTCACTGCTTAAAAGAGAATCTAATATGTTTTTCCAATACGTATTTAGATCGTATGTTTTTATTCAAAAAACTAAATTATTCATAAAAGAATCGTGCTATTCATTTTCCTCACTATAGAATCATTGGTGGTGAAAAACTTCCGCAGTTTTCACAAATGAAACAGTCCTGAGTACTACCATCGTTGCATAGCAGGTCAACGATATCATATGAGTATCGAAGTCCGTTCACGGCATTCAAATTGTGCGAACGGCCATTCAAAGCAAGCAAACAGTCACAATATGATTTTGTTGACCGGAAACGGCGAAAATGGGGGTAAGAACAACGGCGATTGTCGTCTCATGAGAAAACGATAAGACAAGCTGTAATCATCATTCGCCGTAAAAATTACTTCACGAACTTCATACATCTGTTAGGAGTACAAAAAAGTTCTCAGCCTATGCTCTGACTGTTCTAGTACGCGCACTTTCCTAAAGTATCGCCAACTTGCTTTTTGGTTCACTGTACGTTTTTAAACGCCCGTTGCCTAAATCTATCAGCCAACAGAGTAGACATATAATTAAATCGTCATTTTCGGTTCTCTGTGCTGTTTACGTTTTAAATGTAAATGTCTACTGTTTGTGCAGCTGAATATATGCATTTGGATGATCGTGCAATGTATGTTGAGACGTGCAGTGTATGCACAATTTCCTGTTTTGAAGCTAGCGAAAAGTTTTTGTTCAGTTGAAAATGACTCGACTCTTTCAAATTACCCGCCCTATGTGGCAAAGATATAGCGGATTCCTCATGAACTGAATTAGCTAACATGATACCACAGCACACTCGCCTTAGCAAGTTGGTTAAAAATAATCTCTGTATCAAATCGTTACTAACACGACATGTGAATTTCCTACTTTACCAAGTCCAAAATATCATGGACTTTTTTCGGCAAGCGAGACATTCATAAAAAGAATGTCTGCCTGTGTGTTTGTTGGAACATGAAATAAGGGTTCTACTATAAATTTCGCAAGATCTTCGTAGGAAAATTATTCTTATACGACGACATGAATGTCACCGAAACTGGGCACTTAGCAATCACACCGCATATTCGTTTGTTTTAGAATATCGGCGGATAATTGAGAACTGCAGACTGGCTTCTCCCACACGCAACCAGGCAGATGCAAGTAGAAGCTAGATCACCAGATAGCGTTATTTGTACTTATATGCAGCCAATACTAAATCAGGAGAAATCTCGGACGTCGTCGTGCTTTACCCTCTATTATCATACTTCGGCTATGATAGGCGCAACCTTGACCGCTTCCGAGCTTTCGTATTTTGGCCTTTCACTCTACAAAGGCTATTCGTACGACCAGTGCTTGTTTGCCATTAGCAGAAAGATAAGCGCTAAGAAGACCGGTATCGCATTTTTGGCAGAACACAGACCGCGGCGCGTTAACTACAGTCTCCTTATAAACGCGATTGTCTATTTAAAGTTGGAAACTGGGTCCGATAGCCTTCACATTATATACCTATATTTAATAGCGCTGTCCCAAAAACAAAAAGCGATTGTCATTACGCGCCTCCAAATTAGTGCCGTTTTACTATTGGTAATGAAACAGCGTACTTCATAATACATGTTCAGCAAACTCTTGCTCTGTATAATTTGTTACATCACTAGTCAGTCCGCACGAAACTTTTAAATAGGTCGAATGCTCAAAAATATCAAATAAGACACTATGACTCGAACTCATTGTGTAATGGTTTTGTCAAATGCAAGTGCCAAGGCCTTCTTCTATATGATGGCTGGGTTTCCTATTAAAAATCATTTATAACCTAGAAGCCTTTGTTCAAGTAATTATTAATCGTATAAAGTTATCTAAAATCAGTTTGGCTTAGTCCACATCAAAATTTAGGCCCAGGGGAAGTCAATTTGAGTGATTCAGCGATCATTTTTTATTTAGAAAAAAGAGAGTGACTGAACGAACCATTTGCTGCCAACTAATTTAGGTTCAGTGATGGCAGTGGTATCTTTTTTTTCTTTTTTTGATGTTTAAAATGACTTTCGAGCTCTGAAATTCGCCGCTCTGTGTAATAGCTATTGACTAATCCTTCTGCGAAAACGCATAGGGCAGGTTTCTCTTATGTTAAATATGTTTATATATACATGCTGGTGTTTCAGGGCGGAGGTCAGGGCGGGGCAGCTGTTCCAGTGAGTACGGGCCGCAAACGACGGCACAGCCCTGAGCCATCGAATCTCTTTGCGCAACAAATCAGTGTAGATACAACGGTCCTCTTTCGTGAAAACTCTTATCGATCTAGCAATGAAATTAATAGAGACTTATTGTTGAATGGCCGTGATCACGGTTAGTCGTATGGATAAAGAAAGCAATAAGAAGCGCTTAGTTAATTATTGGACTTGCGACTGTATCACGTATCGCAACTTACATGGCATATGCATAATAAATCCTGCTATACATGTTATGGCCTACATAATTGAAAGAGAAGTTGAAGGACATAAAAAAAGCTTAGCTGAGCTCATTGCCTCGAAACGATTACAAAGCTAGGCTAAACGCATAAAGATGGGATGCATCCATCGAAATTATTTGATGCGACGATGATTGCGATCGATGGAACGCATAGCGTATAATACTTAATCGACTGATCAGTTAGATGCGGTGACTCCTCGAAACAGAAACAACATTTTATTTCTCTAGATTTTTTCTAATCGGATTATATTATTCTAATTAGAAAACGTTCGAAATTATTTTTCAACTAAGCAAAAATAAAGAAGGTCTAAAGGAGTATTATGCCTCCAATTAAACTAAGCAAAAAGACACTTTTTAACAATGGCTTGCGCAGCTTCTGTGTCTGTGGTTTCAACATGAACAGCAATCAAACTTAGAAGCCGTGATGCTCTTTGTTCTCTAAAATCTCCTTCTTCTTACTTAAGATGAAACAAGTTTCTTGTAGCTCGTCGTCAGAGAATATCTAAAAACCAAAAAGATTTCTATTAACATGACAATTCGTGGTAGAAGCAAGTTATTATAGTTGAAAACTCTTTTGTTGCTTTTCACGACACCGCTCTATTCAAAATAGACGGCTACGAGTTACCCTAGCCTACGGTCAAAATTCGTTAACAAAATCGTCAGATATAATAGCATACATTGATATTAACAGAGTATGAAGTTGTAAATATTACACATTTGCAATTTGAATAGATACCGTCAAACGTTGTTTAGGGGAATTTAACAATTGTGAAATCAGTTTTCTTACCTGCATTACTTCAGCAAGAAATTTGCTGGTAACAAGTAACTAAACTTTTCACTGCTTGCTGTCTTTTCGACCATTTTCATTCCCTCGGGTACTCGATCTTTGATGTGCTTAAAGGAGTGCTCTAGCGCTTCGTATGCAGCCCGAAAATATTTCTGGATCTCAGGGCCGAATGCCGAAGCCTTCTCAGTGTACTCAATGAAAAGGGCTTCAATTTTTTCGGCGCCTCAATTTGAATAAATTTATTGAGAAAGTATTTCAAGCATTCGGTATCACCTTTCTCGTCATCGCCCACATCGATGAAATACGAAGCAAAGTCAAGCAGACATAGAATACCAATCGACAGGTGGATGCACACATTGTTCGAAAGGACGTCCAAGAGCGCCAAAGTGTTCCAGTAACTCAGCAGGTAGTCAGATACTGTGGAATATTTTATTTATATATAAGCATTGCGAAGTTCAAATCTTTACACTTATTGTATTCGGCGCCATCATAGTAGACCGGACACATCAACTAAACATTTACAATCCGTACTCCATCAGAGCTGTCACGGCAATATCAGCATTATGTCCCAAGAAGTTTGTCAAACGAGTTCGATCGATCTAGTCATCTATAGTTATACAATGAAATATACATGTTTCATTACAAACATACCTGCAGGATTTGGATAGTATTGAATAGCTGAACGGCGTCTCTACAGTGATCTACAGCTTTTATTGTACTTGAAGCATGTTACAAGTTTTCTTGGTATTCAGCGTAGATCCTGGCAGATCGTTTTTTCTGGGCATATAACATCTAAAAGTTTGATGAGGCACAGATATCTCTTAATGGGTTCATTTGTGTTAGGGTGGCACCACGAAAAAGCTTTAAAAATTTATGAGATGCTAGGATCTCTGATATGCTTTCTGCTAGAATAATTCGTTATCGAAAGCCACGGCATGATAACCTCAATAATTATAACTAGCTTGCTTTAGGACAGGAACGATTCTCTTCGTTTGCTTGCAGTGAAAGACGAAAGTCCATTCTTCATTCCAATAGGCTTACTGGTGCGAACTTCCAAGTATTTATTAATATTTTATTGCAGAATTGGGTCATCGTAGTATTAACATGGTATTCGGAGCGGTGTATTTCTTAACAAGTCTAGCGGTTTACGGCATGATAGATTCCTCACGAGAACGATAAAATAACGACGAGTGGTCGAGCGAAGTTGATAACGCGTAATGGATGCTACTAAATTAAACGGTCTAAATGAATCCGACATAATCAAAAACCCTAATTTTTCATGCCTCAGTTACTGTGACCGCGCTGATTTTTTATTAGAAAAACTATAAGCAATAATCCGTAGATTCGAGCCGTTTAGTTGTATTTTGTCTATAGGATGAATCTGAATGTATTTAATTTCATAGCCAAGATACTTTCAGCATTGCATATGACATACCAGCATAGTGTAAAATAACCGCGTTGCGTATTCGCCATGTGGTTTTTTTTACAAAAAAATTTTTCTTTGTGCATAAATTTAATACAAACGATCTTAGATGCGCTAACTTATTTCACTATAGAGATGTGAATCGCCTTGTTGACAAAAACCAGTTTTTTATATTACAAGTTTTTGTATACTGTAAAACGACGTGAGCCAAAGTCGAAATTTTACACTTGGGATCCATTTCTATCTGACACTTAGTAATTCTTAGCATGAACATAAATCGTTTTGTAAAAATCAGCTGAATATTCCTGTTCTTAACAATCGATAAATCTGGCTACAGTGTTTGAGTAGCAGAAAGCTACGTTCTTGCTAATTATTATAGGCAGCACTAAAATCAAATTAAAAAAGTGCGCCAAGTAACGTCAGTTCCTAATACAAATGCTACGACCTACGAGGACATATCGCACATTAATGTTTCGCCGAAACCCGTATAGAGCTTTTAATATCCTTACTTATGTACATGTTGATACTACACATTTTAAGCACATTATACACAAAGATACCTTGGAAATTAATCCTTTTTGTATCTTATGACTCGAATTTTCTCAACCTTGTATTATCTTATCCCGATGGCAAATGGTATCGACTCGATTCGTTCGGTGTCAGAGCGATTTCGGCTGTACTGAGTGATCCTGCACGGTTATAAACGATTGTACAATCATCTGGTGTTTCACCACAAGTGAATATGGCCAGTCTCTAGCTCCATACGACAACTTGTTCGATAAACTTCGGATGAACCTTTGCGAGGTTGATATTGTACGGGAAGTAGTCGTGGCTAAAGGTCGTACAGTTAAAGCCTAGCATTGCAACTACATGACGATTCAGTCTTCCTAGCCTGAAACCCAAAACGCACAGAAGCGACACTTTATTTTACTATTTATCAGAATTAGTAAGGATATTCATAAAATAAAAATACGTAAATGAATTATGTATATGCAACATCGCATAAAACTGTATAGAATGAATTTAAACTAATTGACCAAATGGCTTAACATATCCCTTAAATGAAAGTACTATTGTGTACTGCGTTATTATTATCAGGAGGATTGGTAGACAAACTGTAGCTATCAAAGATGTCTGATTATGCCCTAGTGCTAATTTTCAATTATTCAACATACCCTGTTCCGGTAATATTGTTTAAGAATTGAAGATAAGACGGTCGAACGTTGTGTGGTTCCATGACAGAGTTAAATAACAAAAAAGCCGTAGATATTGTGTAGACGATCTCCGCTCCAAAGGGAACTTGCGGCAAATAGCCTTCTTTCATCGCCTTTATATAGAAGACCTGCAGCCGTAATAATTAAATGCAAAAACATTTGTCAACACGTCTCAAGCAGATTTTATGTTCTAAGAATGTTATATGCAAGCGATCTTCCACTTATTTTAACATACATACAATAAAGTTACCTGGTGTTCATGTAAATATATACTAGGCATTGCACGACAATGCATCGAGTATAATAAAGTATAGTTACCTATCGGTAATCAATAATTCTTATGCGTTGTTTTTATCATTATTATTACTATTTATACTACTACGTTCGGTTAATAACCAACCTCAGCTGCTTTCCAGAATAGATAGAGCGTGAGGCTGGTATTCCTCGAAATAGTTATCCATGTTCCAGCTAGCATTCCAGCAATACCTCGACAGACACTTTCGTCTATACCGCGATTTCTTAAAAGGCAGCGAACTGCGCGAAAAGTTGACACTGCTCCACCCAAGAACAATCCTTGACGAAAATAGGTTTCCGAAGCAAAAATTTTAACAAGTCTTGTACCTAATGTTATTGGGTCGGATACAACTGATGGTAAACTAGTTGCTGTAGAAATAAGGCCGCGACCCAGGTATCCTATGAAGAAAGGCTTCACGAAACCTCGTAGAATGTACATGATATGACTATCGCCGTGACGGCATCTTGATGGTGACGTTGCTAAAAATTCGTTTTTGCCGATAAGGAACTTCAATCCAGACGATACTGGATCTTTCCTACTCAGATCACTACAATAATAACAAAGAAAATGATTTACGCATAAAAATAGTCAAGACAGGCAACCTGTTTTTAGATCTAGTTTGTTAACAAAACATTGTTTGAATATCGAAATGGACACATGTTTTAGAAGAGATTACATTATACGCTTTTTCAAAGATAAATATCGTCTTACTTATTTCATATTAATTTCCAGTGAAACAGACGAAGAAAAGGGGTACAAGCTCACCTTGTCTGAACTTGGTAAGAAATACCTATTCAACAACGTTAAGCTATTTTATCAGAGGTGCTGAAATACTCTAATATGCTACACGTACCACTACTACTACTATTAGTTAACCTATCTTGTCTTCAACGTACTTGAGTATGAATGAGTGCCCCGCCAGTCCTGCTGAGAATAGCAAAATATCTCCATAAGGTAGCACAGGAGCTAATTTTCTAGTAACCAGGAAATTGAACAGAACTTCCGAAAGCTGCAATGAAAACAATAAATATCTTAATCGGCCACATCTATCCATCATTCTATAGTTCTGGCCTATGAACGATAAAAAACACGCGATCGACTACATTTAGCGATAGTGCGTTTTCCTGTCTACTAATGGTGCACAACTTTATATCAGGTCGTTGTTTTTGTTTTTTGTTGCAAAGGCTAATAACTCTCTGCACTTTCGTTGAGTATTTGCCTATAGTGCCAAGGATTTTGCCTGTACAAATGACGATGCAGTGAGCATAAGCACGTAATGATGTGAGTGGTCTAATTTGTAGATAAACCTATAAATAGCCTATTTACCAGATTGAGCATATAGAGCGCAAGCACTTGACGTCTTTCAGGTCGTTCGACGAGGATTGCTAGAAAGGAAGCGAACAGTCCAGATACAAAGCTTGACTGCGGCACGTAGAACCGATCCGAACTGTGCCTATTGAAGAAGATAATTATATTGCGAAAATAAACCAGAACACTGTGAGAAGGCTGCCATATGAGGTTCGATAGCGACACATTTACACGTGAAGTATGTGGATACATGGGATGAGGTAATGGCTGGCTGGCAGGCAGGTAGGTAAAACGCAAATCTGCAGCATACGAATACTGTTAATTTTGCAATTAGTAAAATGCCAAGCTTATAGTTTCAATTATGAGTGCGCGTTTTGATTGTAAACCAGTAACAAGCAGCACCATCGAATTTCTTGTGAACTTGATTGCAGTACACTATTCTAGCGATTAGCCAAGGTAATGACAATTTAGGACTCAATGCATTCTAAACATAATTATACGTAAATACAAGATATCGAGTCAGATGCCAATATATCGGTGTGTATTCCCACTAACAGACTAGTAGTTAATACTACTTTAACTTGGAAACACTGGATAACAATATTTTCTTTAAAAGGGCGTACATTTTAGGAGCTATATATATATATATATATATATAGAAAAGCCGTGAGCTGATTTTAGCAATTAGAGTGTGACATGATATTAGAACTCCCGGTCACTTATAAACGCAATAAAAATGTACTAACGTATCTTTTGCGGTTACGGAGACCTTTGGAGATTTGTGTATATCTACGATCCTTCGACTTTACTCTTTACAGCAGTTATTGAGCCGTCTCCTTTGTTTACTTGCCTGGTCTTCAACATAATATTAGTTAGCTTCAATAATTATTAATGGGGAGCTCTGTTTATAAACAGCTTTCGCACACAGTTATGCTTTTTCTTAAGCCATCTTTTGACGTCTTCCACAATTCGCTGAAGTTTTCTACCCATTCACTCATCATATCCTACCAGAAATTATATATCAAATATATATGTGTCTAGATATGTATGTGTATATATATATGTGTGTGCGTGTATTTTGATAGAGAATGACACAAACAAGGGGCGGAGAACGTACCTGAATACACAGATGAAGAAGAGGAAGAAGAAGACATTATAGCTGAGAAAAAGAGTCGATTGAGCCGTTGATTGAAGCGTCTGCCAAAAAGCGTTCAGCGACACCTTTCGTGATAAGCCCAATTGAGCAAACTGAAAATTAAGCCATAAGCATATTGTTTACTTATCATAAATACTAATAAAAAACGAATAGCGACGCAGCCCTTTTGGACATTTTTTATAGTGGTTTTGTAATAACATATAAAAAAAAAAAGAAAAATACTGACAAGATAAAGGATCCCGTAGATCTTCATGGATTCGCGCACGCACGACAGAAAGACGTACAACCAGGCATAACTGCATGTCTCTGACCAGGGATGAGCAACTTCGTAGCAGTGGTACGGAAGTGACACCATAAACTTAGATAGAACTCCCATGGCAGCTATGGTTGTAGCGGCTGGAAAAGCAGACGCATACAGTTCATAAGAAAGCGGTCGGGGTAATGCTTGGAAATCAAATGGAGATATGAATCTTGAAATGCCAGCTTGAAATGCAGCCAGAGCAAATAATAACATAGGAGATAGGTAAGTAGGCTCCGCTCTAATATTTTAACCGTTAAAGGCTCATTCAATATACACCTTGTAGCAATTCACGTTACTTAAATTGTCATTTTAACTTACAACTACCTTCATGAATGGTATTAAGGTCGTTTTAGTGATACTTTTCCATGATATATTATAACTTGTCCCGAGTATCTATTGAAAAATGCAGCAAGCTTCCACCAACTTGCCATGTATGATCTAGGTACGAGCATATAGCTAAATAATATTTCGTATCTCAAAAAACACCTCGATTACCCATATGTCCCCGTTCTTATTAGCTCATCTATATTTGATAACTGTGAAACCTTCTATTCCGATGCCCCATATTGTCTCGGTCAAACTGACCGATACCAGCTATTAATTTATGTTTATATATGTCAAAAACTAATATCTCTTTTTATGATTACCTCTTAGACTACATTGCACAACCAGGTATGATTCAGTCACCCGCAACATAGTCGACCCAGTCCGCTAAACCAATCATTGAAATACTGAGTGCAACAATCATATGAAAAAAAAATCAGAATAGCATAAACCTAATTTGGATTGAGTGACTTTATACGGGGCTTTTGCCTTGAACCTAGTAGGATACAATTTATTTGCCACCTTGTGATATTAATCCCAATAAAAAAAAGCCGATTTCACTTTATACAGTAGTAAGACGTTGCACTGCCGCAAAATTATTCTTAGTTATTTGCAAACCAGCTCTGTCCTTTTTTCTTCGTTGCAATCCGTGCATTTTGGTAGATTAGCAACGCTTCCTTATCCATATCGACAACGCATGTAATAAGGAGCGCAGAAACCTACCGTTCATCCTCATAATTGGGGACGGTTTCTGTCTTGGCATCGCCAACTATCGCAAAACAAAGGCGTTGTTATAAGTCCTTGTGCACTGAGTAAAGAACTCATGATTATAGTGCGTTTTAGTTGGCTCAAATAACAAGATTGTTGGTGCACCACTGGGGACATACGAGCATAAGACAAAATCTAATCACACCAAAAAAAATAGAGCACTCACTAATTGAAGTAAGCAGCAAACTAACGTAAAACGGGGGACAACGATGACCAAATTCCTTATTGTTTTAAGCAATACAACGTCAGGTGAAGGTCTCCGCCAGCGTATCCTGCAGCACAGGACTAGCTCAACTAAATTGCTTCTAGCAACAGTTGTATATAAAGCCCTGGAACGGTTGTCCTGTAGAAAAACATAGAAGTAAAAGTGATATTAACAGTTCTCTTTACTTCAGTAAATCTTCAGTATTTAATAAAAGTTAACACTGATTTGACGCCTATGACGGAGCGAAACCGATGAAAGAGTGGATGTTTTGAGAACAATACAGTCTGAGGAATTGCATCGTAGGTATGATATCCTCCATGCTATCGCTGTAGAGAGGTAGCAGTTCTAGCACTGGTAAGCTGGCAGCAAACACAATGTTTCTACTCTGAAATCAACATATTTTAGATTTGGTCTAATAATGGAGCACTAATGTTGGCAACAAAAATTAACAATTACTCTGTTTAAATAAAAAAAATATATAAAAAAAGAAATTTTTAAAAAAATACTCTGTTTTTGCTAACTATCTCCTTCTTTTTTTTTTTTTTATAAAATAGTTCCTGTGAGCTAAACAAATGTATAATGTGCAAATTTATCATTATCGACACTGCGTGGCCAATGAATAAAGTTACAGTTTATAAATTGTCTCGGGTAACTTGTAAACAGGTGAAACTTCTATTCTCGCCGTTGGTAGAACAAATATTTGTCTATGGTAAGTGTTTTAGTGATTTTGAATAAAACAAGATGGACATCTTGTCATGAAATTTTAACTAGATTGTGTTTCAGTACCTTATTTCGGATGGCACGACGCTAGCGCAGGTCTTTATTAGCAGGGCGGATTTGGCTCAAGTACTGCGGTTATTCCAGAAATTTCAAGTAGACAAATTTGTTCGTCCACACCTTGATAGAATATTGGTAAAAATAAAATATTTAGAAGACGAAAATGTACTTATATGCACATCTAAAAAAAATAGTATATAAACAAATGACGATAATACTATAGGGAAAATCTTGTTCATCACATTCAACTTATGAAAAAAGAGACAATTTGTAGTTTTATAGATTTAAAGATGTTGCGGATCATGTAACTTATATTTCTCAACCTTAATCTCTGGTGGGAATCAATATTAAAATATGTTAATAATGGTCATGTTTCTAATCGAAACTTATGCGTAAAAACATACCTAGCAAATTAATCAATATGCATCCGTTATCAGTTAATTTTTCACTTTATTTCTAGCATTGTTATTCACTCTGAATTATATTCTACAACTGATATTTTGTAGCGTACTTTGTTCCGTGATATCGAACATACAAATGGATAAGCCTGACATGCAAAGTAGTCTGTACTGTCAAAATATTTACATAGCTACGTGGGTTAAGGGTTGTCACTGATGATGGTAAATATGGTTTGTTAAAAAAAATACACTGAACTGAAAACACGTGTTTCAAGCTGAAACATCTGGTTATTAGGAACATTATCTGTATAGTGATAGTAATCGGTTACCCACACACATGATTGTTCGAAGTAAGGTCCATTGTCATTGACATTTTTCAAGTGATTATGCTACTTCTCCATAGAACGGCACAAAAACATAACCTTCGATGATGACATTTCAACATCGCACAAGTGGCTACGAATTCTAAAAAATCGGAAAACATTTCGACCAACGTACATGTATTCAAAACATGTATGTCAACAAAACAAGGTCTATCGCGACCTGCAAGCGCACTACTAATTAACTGAATAATTAATTACCAGGTTGATTATCTCCTTAGAGAGTTATAATTCTGGTATAATTACAGCTGGTTTTACTGCCTCAGTTACGTAGGACTTTTTGCCAAATTGCTTTGTATTAGCATCTATCGCATGGCATTGCTCCAATAACAGCTCTCTACCAACGTCTATAAGCCTCGTTCAACTCCATCTGATTGATATCGAATCCTAGCTTGAGGAGGACTCTCATCAACGGTTAGGTGACGAGAAACAGCTGATTCTGGAGGTCACGTGATTCGCTGCTAACCAATCCGCGAGCAGCGATTTGATTACAAATAGATGTCAACCTTTCGCATGAATTTATAATAAAATTGGTCATAAAAGCTTGTGGTAGACTATAGCCTGAAAGAGTGTTAGGGTCCGTTTGCAATTTGATTGGTGCAGCGTGCCAAGACAAGCTTGAAAAGGCACGAATCAAATCTTAATGCTATCCAGTGATCGAAAACTCAATGTGACGCTTTTGTTTGTAACTGGCGCCATAGAATTGGATCCACGCATCGGATGGTCTCGAACGATCATTGATGAAACGGCCTTGCTAAATACCCCGCAAATAGTGACTTTAATATATAGAATTAGCCTGAAATATGCTATCAAAATGTCCCACTCGCCACAAGTGAAACAAAACAATGCGGCTGCCTCCGAGCGCCCACCTAGATCCCTAATTCAGCGCATTGTTGTAACTAATAAAACCGTGTGAATTGTTTTCTATGTGGACGCACGTCTATGGCGTCTAGCATGAAGAAGTAAATTTTCAGTAAAATAATCATCTGTTAATTGTGTTTTCTCGGCGAATCGCCAAGGGACGCGCATCGGTATGGTTGGGCGGAGTGATATACGCGACAGCCATCAAGCCTCTTCAACTCGACCCAACGAATCGAGCAGGCGCTGCTAGCAGGAGCGCTGGTAGCACCAAGCCAAGGAGAGCTAGCAAAGAAGCTTGAAGTGGTTGGTAGATTCGACGGTTGAGAGTGGTGTGCGGTGTGCTTATTGGATTTTTCTTCGCCAAATCGAAATTCAAAATGTGAGTGTTGACGCCCGACGTGATCAGGCATCGTACAGTGCGTGCGATTGACGTGCGTGTCGTGCAATTTCCGCGTGGGGCTGGAGGAAGCGAAAAGTTGTGCCGGGTGGTCTTGGTAGCCCGCTCGCTGCCGGATGGCGGTATCGATGATAATGGTAGCAGTGCTGTGTTATAGCTGGGCTAGCTGCTGATGGTGCGCAGTGGCGAAGCGAGGCCTACGCGCCGTGGCGCCCCCTCCCCCCAATCAATATCGGGCGACCCGGCGGCGAAATTTCGACTATAACTTAGGCGTTTTCGACGCGAAACTCGTCTCTAGTAATGCGCGTGTCCTTAGCGCGTCGAGTGTCGCGGACGTCACAAGTAAGATTCGGTTTGCAATTGATGACCACGGGTTTGGCCGGGTCCGTCTATGTCTGTTGTGTATTCTGTGTCTGTTTGTTGCCTTGCCATGCAATGCTACGGGCTTCTGTTGGCGTTGCTTTGGGGGAAAAACGCATTAGAGCAAGCGGCAAAGGTTCCTGATTACGCAGTTACTTTCTCAGTCAATTACTATGATCTATAGGCAGGCACAGATAGAAAGGCAAGACGCGGCACGCAGTCATCTTGTTGTTAGTTGATCGGCGTCCCCGGCGAGTGCGGCGATACGATGGCGGGAACAGCGTCTAGTTTCGTCGGCGGGCAATAGCGGACCACGTGCGTGACACGGCGCCTTGTCACCGGAATTTGGACGTTTTCGCAGTAATTTTCGTGCTGTACGTAAGCCTAGATGGGGGGCCGAAGCCATACAACGGTAGTGTGACACCCTAAGAGCGGCCAATTGGCAGCACTAGGCGCGAGGTCGACGCGCCAACGGCTCAGACATGGCCCTCACATAGCGGTCGCCCATCTTATTTATATTCTATAGTAATATATAGTAATATATAGCCGAGGCCTACCTATAGTTGACCGTCATTGCCGTCGGCGACGGCAGTCGTACATGAAAATCATAATGGTAAAAGCATGAACGTGCTCATAACCCCATAATAATAATAATGATAATGATCACAACAAGCACAGGAATAAGGAGTTCGTAGATGGGCTACAATGTGCTGCTCTTCTGCTATAGTGGGTGCCTCATTGATGCTAGTGACTATTTTTCGATAGCAATGACGACAACGCTGGCCGATTTGGCGACGGTTACTCATTTGCCTATTATATGGAATGTCGGCCATCTGTCCACCTTGCCGCATCGTTTACTCCGCTGCAGCCCGCTCAAACGAGCGGTCACAACAGTTGCTTCCATTACCCCCACCCCCCGCACCTCCTCTTCCAAACCCTTCTATGCGCCAGCTCCTCGTGTTGTGTATCTATCACTGTTACACAAGATAGCATATGTGATTAGTTTTGGCATTATTGTGTTACATAATTTTCTATTTTTTGTAGAAGCTGGCGTAGTTTCGACTGTATACACATATGTGCTCGAAAGAGGGTTGCCAGAATGGCGTTGTGCTTTGTTTCGGGTGCGACTCCCAAAGACTGTTGTGCTCTCTCATTGAGTGTGCTTTGTATAGATGATCGCTGGCTCGCCCGCTCACGCAGTGGCTCACTCGGGCGGGATTGATAATAATCGTCACATAATAGCAACAGTAATAATAACAGTAGTCAAACTAGGAGCATACGCGTTAGTACAAGTAGTAGCTAATGTGATAATAATGACAGTTGTCGCCGTGCTCCCGTCAAGTCCTTTTCGTGCTCGTCTGATTAATTTTATGTAATTGCTTTGACCCGCTTGGTTTGTTCCTTCCTTCGTTCGTTTCGTTGTGCTGTCGTCCTGCAGTTGATGAAAATGATGACGATGTGAGGTGAGTAACGGCAACGGACGCTGCTGCTGTTGCAGGCGTCACTGCCGCCGCCGCCGTCGCCGTCGCGACTCCGCTGTGCTGTGCTGTGTAGTTAGGCCGGAGGCATCAGGCAGTAACAGCAACGCGAGCTGCAGCAGTAGGGACAGGCAATGGCACCCGTTCGTTTGACCGACCGATCATAAACCCGGCCGCTCGCCCTTCCTCCGTAGCTTCGATTGTTGTGGTTGTTGCTGTTAATATTGATACTTTTGCAGCGGCTGCGTGTTAACGCCGCAACTATTGACACAATTGTTACCGCGGATTATTACAGGGAGGAGAGCTACGAACCACGCGGCCCGGGTGCCGCTATGCTTATGTTATGGGTGATGTCGTTAATTTGACGTACGCTCTCTATGAACGTGTGCGAGTGCCTGCGTGCTCGGGAATGACCAGCGTGCTTTGATGGTAATGTTGCTACTGTACAGAGAGAGAGTGGTACGCAAGAAGTGCCCAGTGTATTGCGGCTGTAAAACCGTTCCGCCGGTACAGCCGGCGACTGGGGAGGTTGACTTTTGCTCCATAATAGTCATCGTGTTATTGTTATGCTATTTATCATCGTTATGGCTGTGTTCACTGAGTCAGTCAGTTAACAGCACCAGCGCCAAAGGATGAACGTGGGAGGCAGCGGAGATCAGAACGGAAATGTGTAAAGTACCTCGACAATGATTCCTCCGGCTGCTTTGTGCATATTCAGTCTGTGTGTCACTGGGTTTCGCTACATATACATATAGAGGCCAGTACAGTTTTCTGCTCTCGGCCGCCCCTCCCCCTCGGCTGCCCTAATACGGGGCAAAGGGTTCGGGCAAATGAAAAGCGCACAGATGTCCTGGCAACCTAACGACACTGTGTAGGAACGGAAAAAGGGTTTGAAAAAAGATTGACGTTTTGTATGTACGTTCTATCTATTCCTGACAGAGCGGGCTAGTTTAAGTGAATCACAGAACAAGTAGAAGTCATGAAGTGGCGCCACACGAGGCTTCGCAACGGCCATTAAAGCCACAGTCGGTTCGGTACAATGTTGGCGGTCTGCGAGTAGAAACTAACGGACAACAACCATTCACATAGTGCATTTGGCTGCTGTTTTCGTTGTATCCCATCCTTGCCAGGTTAGGTTAGCTCTATCTGTGAGTAAATAAATTCAAAAATGGTACTGATTGCTACCAAGCATCAGAGGATTCCGAGCTATTATTAATGTTAGAGCAACAATCGATCGACTGATTTTTCCCGTCCCACCTGTTCTGCTTCACCTAGTATAGTCCATATAAATCCCTGTCTGGATCATTCACATGTTCCCATGTCAGAGCGCTGGTCAGAAGTATTAAAACACGAAAGCCTGTGACTTTACAATGATCACAACCGATACGTTGATAGGACTAGGCGAAAATTCATTTGACCGTTGAGCATATACTCCAACACCTGCTGCACTGATGTTGTATCACATGACCGCCATTTATTATGTCAACATTAATAATATTATAATAACTGTTATTTTTATTGACGACATAATATTGTGCTATGGCATTGTGTGCACAGGCATTACTCCTTTTTTTATTTTTTTCGGCAGAGGATACAGTGTGCGACAGTTGGTGTTGCTTTGTTGATGATGTGCTTAGGGCTATCTGTGTTTGTCACGCTACGCTAGTTGTTTTTATTAATTTAGTTAGCTACCGGTGAACTGTGTGTATTTTCTGTAAAGCAATCCGCGGCGGCGGCAGCAGCAATGGCCCCGGCGGCTATGTATATATATACACAAAAGTGCAGCTGTAGGTATATCAAATGATTCAACAGACATACAGACATGTAATCACATAGATGCACGAACCTTAACGACAGCTTGTCTGTTGTAGTCTTGTAGGTGTCGTTCAGACTGAGAAACCGGCAAGGTTGAATTCTGCTATCTCAGTCCATACGGCCAGCTGGCTGAATGGATGTCCCTGTTCCTGTTAACCGGGCGACGCTAGGCGCGCTTATTTCCCCACACTGTTGTGGCTGGCCGGATTGCTTTTAAGGGCTGATGTCTTTAGGCAACGGCGCTCTCTGTCGGCGTATACTGAATTACTATTACTAACCATAAATGTTGTTGTTGTTACTGCTTTTTCAATTGCTGGTAGTACTAGGGGTGTTATGCGCATTGATTGTGCTAAATTCAGTATCGATATTGTTTCAAAAAGATAAAGCCCCCTGATAATTGAATGGTGACATGTCTGCCGATGCACTTTAGGGGCTCACGTGAAATGCGTGTTGGATTCTGAGAGCAAAAATAGTGAATGGGAGCGCTAATCTTCCGATGTTATAATGCGGCATAACGACGCTTGCAGGCGTAAAGCTCGAAATATTATTACTTTATTATGGGTACTTGTGCTTTCCATCGTTAATGTCAGCAGGTACGCGCTAGTAGAAAGAATACAATGCGTTAGTAACGGTCGATGCAAGTATATACGTATGTATGTTCACCACATAGCTTGCATAGCGTTAGTATGTGGCGCTTAACAGCAGTTAGCTCCGTTGACTAACCGTGTCACTGACTATGATCAGCATGATTACTAATACGACTAGGTTTATATGTGCAACGCATGCGAAGTGGCGAACGGTGAGGGTCCAGTAGCGTAGTGTAACAGATGGCGGGATTTCTACCTCCGCTGTCGTCGTCGACGTCTCCGCTACCGCTGTAGTGTCATACGTACGCTTGTTGCTGCTGCAGCTGCGTACGTTACGGTACGATTTCTTGCATTTAGTATCTATGATACGCCGCTGCCGGCAATAGCGGTGGCACACAAAGCGGCAATTTGTCGCTTTTATGCTGCCGTTGCGCCGCCGCCGCAGCTGCTTCAGTGTCGTCGTTGTTGGCGTCGTCGTTGCAGTTGCTGCTACTGATATTTACCGTAGCAACGGCAATCTCAATAATGATGTCAACCATGAAAATGCCGCTTCTCAATGCGCAACTCTAAAATTCACTATAGCTGGCTGTGCTTGCTATTTATTGTCCTCGTCATAGTTATTGGCCTGCCGCAGAAATGCGGGGTAGCACCATTTTGAAACAGCGGAATTGTGAGCCAACATCTAGGCACGTTTCGTGTGTGTCGCGTTCCTAATACACGTGATATGATAAAAAGATAAATAGATCAATCGATACATACTTAACTCACCGTATATTCTAACCCGCTTATGGTTATTACTGGTAGAAAATAGCGTTTACTTCTGTACCGCTTGAGCTGTTCATGTTCTAGGGGAGTCCTGTCATTTGCTATTATAACCACCATTGCTCACTGTTCTCTGTACGTATGCGTGTGTGTGCAGCTTATCGCCAACTGCGGAAATGTTACCTTACGTATTCTTGTCCTTTGCTATAAGTTAGTGTTATTATAGTGGTTATTATTAGCTGGTAACAACAGTAGCTGAGATAACGGCTAGTGGCGATGAGATTGATTGTGCCTACATGTGCTGTAGCGCCAAAAAGCGGTCAATCAACGTGTTGAACCTCGTAAATTTTTTTTTGCTGTATTTGTTTTCATCCGCTTATTACAACGGCCTTTTTTCTTCCCGCTAGTAGGTAATTGTTCTAGCGTTTCCAGTGCTAATGCTAGTTAGTGTAATACTATGCGTATAGATAAATTAGACATCCGTGAACGTTGCTGTATACCCAGCTACGTTGTTGTCTACATATGTTGGCGGGAAACTCGAGTCATGCAAGCTGCTTGCCGTTCTAGCAGCAGCTTTAGCGATGTGCAGCGAAGTGGCGGGCTGGCAACGAAGTAGGCGAGCAGTTTTCATATTTTAACGGGCAACGGAGGCGGTGGATAAAGCATTATATAGATAGCCTATATGTAGGCACTATCCGAGTGCCAGTGCAATACATATAGGTGCAATACATAGGCAGAGCTGTGTGGGTGAACTGAGAGCCAATGACCGTTGGCCAAAACGGTATGAAGCCAAGTACGGTAGCTCCACATGCAAAAGGTGCCTTTGGCTTACGCTGCTGCTGTTGCCATCGCCGCCGTTGCCGTCGCCGCCGAACGGGGTTGCCGGTTGAGTGCGCTGGTTGAACTGTTGGGTTATATGTTGATGCTGCTGTTGTATGGCGATGCCGTTCCATTATACAAAATAGGGTGGTAAAGACAGAAGAGAACGAGAATGGGCTGAAGGGGAGGGGAAGTGTGCGCGTGTGCTATCGAAGAAGTGTAGACACAACCATTGGGGAAATACGTTATTTGATGGTCGGTAACGGCTAGCTGAGTCACCAGTTAACCATGCATTTCTTCTGTATCCGTTTATGTACTAAAGGAATTTGATCGTTGACTGGTTGAGTGTGACCTGTTGTGATGAAATGTTTCGACAGTTAGACAGGAGCCTGGTCACAAGTGAATGTATATATTTGTATAATAACAAAATCGCCATTAAGGTGACTAATGTATACCTGCTACACGGGTTGAAATGTTTGCGTCGAGAATCGCATTTAACATTAGTACAGTATTGTTTCTTCTAATTATGTATTTGTTGCATTTTTCACAATCTTCGATTCCATATTAGTAATTTGTATGATTGCATTTCTTCTCGTCTATCTGTCTGTTAAATAAACGAAAACCATTACAGCATGGCGGAGGGTAACGGCGACGCAACAGTAGCGGAGAAGATGGACGTGGAGGAGAAATCCCGTTCACCCGACTATCAGAAGCTCATTAGTCATGGGCTTAATCAAGCTGTCGCTACCCAGTTGGATGACATTTTTAAGACGGGCAAACTTGCTTATACGGACTTGGACGAACGCGCCCTCGATGCCCTCAAAGAATTCCCTCAGGATGGCGCCTTGACCGTTCTCAAACAGTTCCTCGACTCGTCGCTCGAGCACGTATCGAACAAGTCAGCCTTTCTCTGCGGTATCATGAAAACTTATCGTCAAAAAAGCAAGATGCCTAACGCTACGACAACAGAAAGTTCCGTCAAAGGCCCAGATGAGGAAAAGATTAAGGCGATTCTCGAACGTAGCGGCTATTCGCTTGATGTAACCACAGGACAGCGCAAATACGGTGGTCCACCACCAGGGTTTGACGGGCAACCGCCCGCAGCTGGCTGTGAAGTTTTTGTGGGCAAAATCCCCAAAGACATGTTTGAGGATGAGCTGATCCCACTGTTCGAGAAGTGTGGAAAAATCTATGATCTGCGGCTGATGATGGATCCTCTTACAGGATTAAACCGCGGATACGCATTCATCACTTACTGCGAAAAGCAGGTAGAATATCTATTCGACTTTCATAAGTATTTGATCTTGTTTTGTACTTTTTTTGTCTAAATGACTTTTTTTAACTTGTTAGTTGTTGGTATTTCCTTCGATTCTCTTTCAAATACATTAGATATCAGAATATTTTAACCGATTGTTACGTATTTCTTGTGCAGGGAGCCCAAGAGGCGGTGAACATGTACGACAACTATGAGATCCGCAAGGGCAAGCACATCGGAGTGACGATTTCTATCAACAACCATCGCCTGTTCGTCGGTAACATTCCTAAGAACCGCGGACGCGACGAGTTGTTGGAGGAATTCACCAAACATGCCCCTGGTCTCACAGACGTCATTATCTACACATCGCCTGATGATAAAAAGAAAAACCGTGGCTTCTGTTTCCTCGAATATGAATCGCACAAGGCAGCTTCACTGGCCAAACGTCGCCTCAGTACAGGCCGCATTAAGGTGAGACTCGTTTTTTCGCTCATCTTTAGAATGCCGTAGAAGTGCTTTATGTACGGCTGCAGCACGCGGCTGTTTATCGATGAAAAAATATGAAGACACACTTATAGCAAGAAGAGAAAGCGAATAGCGACGAATAAAAGTACTATAATAGTTATGACTAAACTACGATTAATAGCTTCAATTGAGTTTCAACGACTTATCCCGAGCTACCGGTTGACAGTAAAAAATTCGCGAACAATTAAATTGGAATATTCTACCATTACTAAAGTGATAATTAATGCATTCCTACTTAGTTGTCCATAAACGCATCAAATCTAACGCCAGCGCATTTCATCCGTTTCAACTTATACCCTTGAAACCAGGTGTGGGGCTGTGATATCATTGTGGACTGGGCAGACCCTCAGGAAGAACCCGATTCAGAGACAATGTCCAAAGTGAAGGTGTTGTATGTACGCAACCTCACTCAAGATGTGAGTGAGGAGAAGCTCAAAGAAGCCTTTGAGGAATTTGGAGGTAAAGTGGAACGCGTAAAAAAGATTCGTGACTATGCGTTCGTACACTTTGAGGAGCGTGATGAAGCGCTAAAGGCCCTGGAAAATAATAACGGCCGCGAGGTAAGCGAGTGCCATTAATAAATTTCCGCGCAACAAGTGTGGGATGAAAACGTTAATTCCAATTATATTCTTAATTATATAGGTCAATACAATTATTCATCAATGTCTGTTTTTGTTTTCTTTAGATTAGTAATTTCGTCTTGCTCGTTCATCCTGTGTATATATAGGTGGGCCAGTTATCGGAAAGACAAATGACAAATTAGGGTAAATAAAATCTCAGCTCTTCTTAGGCGTGTTTAAAGACTGATGTCCTTTGCGACTAGTAAAATAAAAGATACTAACTGCGTTGTCTGCCAAAACGATAAGCCTGCCAGTAACAGCATGGGCAACTCTTTATTTCGTTTAATTCATTTAACTTGTTTATGTTTTAGATGGGTGGTGCACCGATGGAGGTCTCCCTAGCGAAACCACCATCGGATAAGAAGAAGCGTGAAGAAGTCCTTCGTAACCGTGAGAGGCGCATGATGCAGATGTTCCAAAGCCGGGCAATATATGGCCGGGAGGCTGACTATCGTCTCATTGGCCACCTTGGACCTCATCCCCCACTTCCGCACCCACCGCCCGCACTTCGCGGCGCCGGACACCCGCCCAGGGGACCGCCTCATCCACATGCGCATGCTGGACGCGCACCGATTCCTCCGCGACCTTATGGCGGTTAGTATTGTAATTTCGTATGTTTGCGTGCCATTATATGAATCGTTCGTTGGTTGAAATGGTTTCTTTGCATCGTTATTATCAGTTTCGTTCAGTTTTATCCCCTAGACGATGCGTCTAGCCGGCGTGACGTCGAATTGGTTTCACAGCACCATATCAACCCACTTTATTCTTTGGTTGAATGTCTACAACAACTACATAGCATTTTGGTAGGTCGGTGTAGTTAAGTGGGTTAGTTAATACTCACACATTTATGTAAAATGTAACATCAGGTGTGAAGGGTTCGCTTTATATACGCATGTAGCCTTCATATCATATAATGGGTACCACTTGAACTATCAGCGTTTTCTTAACTTATTAACGACAGTAGGCTTCAACAAAACCAATCTGTCATAAATGAAACTTCGAGCCCAACAAACCTTATAGCTAATAAGCCTCGTGCCAGCGTATCTAGTGACTTAACTGTTCTTGTATATATATATATATATATATATATATATATATATAGACCTGATATATAAGAGAAATATGAGGATTGTAGATTCATCGGTGTTGCTTCTGATAATTACTATAAATCCAGCAAGATATCTACGCTGTGTCAAAGATGTCATGGCCTTATCGCTTATAGTTCTGTTCTGTGATAGCCGCCGTATGCGTATGCGGGTGACCCTGATGAATCGCTCTTTCACTTGTTTTGCATGAAAGCTTGTATAGACGGATGAATAGATGAATGAATGAACGAATGAACGGACAGGCAGATAGCTGGTCCTGTTGATTTTTCGCTCCCCTTTCTGGGTATCGTTATTGATTTTAATCATTGTAATTGATATTGGTGTATATGTTAATAGTAAAAACAATGATAAGCCTCGCAGTCATTTTTACGTTGTAGTCTACGTATTTGATGTAATTTTGTGTTCATGGTGTTCTCTCCCCTTTGCTTTTGTTCTTCATGTTGATATCGCTGTGATCCGTTGTGGTACGAACTGTGTTATGCTACTATTGTTGCTGCTGCTGGCGCGTTGCTGTTCACTAACCTCGAACTCGTTGTGGTTCTTCTGATCTTCTTCCTCTTCTGCTTTTTTGATCACTTTGTTTCTTTTTTCATCTTCGCGTCCCCTTTTTCCGTCCTCTCTCTTTATCTTTACCCTCCTGATCGATCAATCTTCTTATCCTTATCTTTTTCTTCCTTTCCTTGCTCCTTTCCTTTGTTCTTTCTCGATTCCCTACGAACGATGCTATTGTATACAGATTACTACGGCTACGGTTTCGCGGGCGGCAATGGCTACGGTGGGCCGGGGCCGGAATTCTACGAAGACTACTACAACTATCCGGACTACTATGACTACTCAACGTCACATAGCCGAGGCCGCACCAACGACGGCCAGGGCGGCCGAGTTCGCAAGACCAACACGTCGGGCGGCGGCAGCAATCAGAACAGCAACTCGAAGTCCGCCAACAAGAGTCAGGCAGCCTCAAGCTGATCTGCTTACCGCCACAGCGCCGCCGGCATCAATATTCATCAACAAGAACAACAACAACATGCAGGAGAACGCTTAGCGGCGGCAGCGACAACGACATCAATGGCGGCGGGGGCGTCCGCGGCCGTGGCGGCGAAAGCGTCTGCTTTTGCTGCTGCGGCTGCAGCCTCCGCAAGGGCGGCGGTGGCGGCATCAGCAGCGGCAGCAGCTTCTGCAGCGCCCGCGGCTGCGCTAGCGGCTGCGGCACGCATGCAGCGGCAGCACCAACAGGATCTGCGTCGGCGATTCGGCGGCAGTTTCGATAGCGGCGTCTATCCCGGGAGCATGACGGGCAGCACCGTGATCAGCAGAATGATGAACACGAGAAGGAGTACTATTCGTAACAATTACAACAACTGCAGCAACAATATAAATAATAACCACTACTACAGCAACATCGTCAATAATAACAACAATATCAACAGAGTTAACAGCTACAACACGACATCGGTATTCGGCAATCGTTGCACGACCTGCGTGTCATTAATTGGCAATGGTACAATTAGTGACTGTTGTCGCCGCTGCTTCTTGCGTTGTTCCGGTGGAAGCAGTTGTCACGGCTGCATTTCCCCGTTCACATCAGCGTCGGCGGCTGCAGCTGCGAAAGTTACTGCAACTGCAGCCTTGCTGACGTATTGCGGTGGCGGCGGTGACAGATGGTGGTGACCACACGGATCGACGGACGACTAGCTGACGAAAAGACAGACAAACAAAGAGAGCGAGAGAGAGAGAGAGAAAGAGAGAGCGAGCGAGCGAGAGAGAGAGAGAGAGCGAGAGAGAGAGTGAAAAGACAAAAATTGAGGGAACTTTTTGTGGGAATTGAGGAATCTGAGTAATGGAAAAGACAGCGCTGAACCAAGTTACCGTTCGTTGAAACCGATCATATAATGTCTTTGTATTCTATTGATGATTATATTGATGATGCTGATGATCCTTGACGGTCATTTACCGTCTCCTACCGTGTGTGGAGGGTCGTCATTTGATGGGATCGCGCACAAGCTAATTCCTACTCGTCGTCCATAACAAAAACACTAACAGAAAGTCAGACCAAGAAAGAGAAAAGAAATGACAGATTGTATTAGAGGGAATACGACGGGCATCATCTAGACGAGACACAGGCAGTCTCTGCTTTGTCTTGTCATCTGATTTTGTCATTCATAGATGTCACTGCTCGACCGCCCGACCGACCGCCCGCCCACGCGCCCGTCGTGTTCGCCTCTACGATTTACACTTGACATATGCTTGTGAGGTGCGAATGTATTTGACACTATGAGCAAATGAGCCTTGTGTATGTTCTGGCGCGTACTCGCGTAGCGGTCTACGCGATAATAATGATAAAAGATTAAAACGGCTACACCGATGGTGATGATGGAAACGGGACGGGTAGATTTGGACACGTGCGGAGCTGGCTACGGAAACGACGATGCGTCGCCAGTCAAGCCTTCCCTCCATACAGCCGAGATAATAAAAGCAGTATCATGATCACCGTAATTATTTGACAGAAAACTACAACAGCCTCAAAAGCCACAGCAGAATCTTCAGTTACTTGGCATGCACTTGAAGACCAGTAAAACAATCTTTTTCATCGTCAATCCGCCCACATTCTAAGATGGCGCTTATATATACTATAAGATAGCTAAAGATTGTTGATAAAATTATGGCAACTGTCACTACAGTTCGAAATCAGTGAAGACAGAAATGGATGACAGGGAAAAGTAACAGCCGCTGTCATCGTGGCCGTGGTTAGCACTAGTGAACTGTGTGATTCCCTCCCGACCCACCAGTGGCGCTAAGCTACCTCAGCTCGAAAACGCTAATACCTACTAATTGTAAGCTGCTGCTTGTGCCGCTGGCCTGCTGTAGTAGTTGTCATGCGGATGAAAATTTTCTGACCCACAGGCAAATATTCAAACAGAGAAGGTGAAAAAGAAAGGGAAAAGGGATAACAATGTGACACGATAGATTGATCAATCACCGGGTCGATCGCGACAAGCACGATCACTGCAACGACGACGACGACGACGACGACGAACCATCACCGCTGCCCACTTCCGCTCCCTTTATAAATATTACCACTGTATATTATTACAAATTGAGACGTACTCGTTCTGCTGTTTCGAAAATATTGATAATAATGATAATGATGAAACATAAGGATGGTGATGATATGATAACCATGTCCATTATAACGATGGTGAATGACAGACGGGGCAGGAGGCAAAACTACTGATGCTGCTACTGGTGCAGTTAGATGTCGTTTACGACAGGACATGGCATGGTAGCCGTTCATTTGCCCACGCAGATGTGACTATCACGACATATAGCCAGCAACAACGTTATGAACAAACATCCGATTCTGAACCATTCTGAACCCCTTTCCGACTCCATGTGCAGTGAAAGAGTCTCCTCTCGGCAACTGAATTCGCCAGGTCTTCTTCCGTCCGTTTCCATGGCTCATTCCTTGTCAAAATGTTTTCTTGCTTCTTTCGCGTGATCCCTGCCGTTGTAGCTCACCACATGCCACTGACCGCCATCCGACTTCATTCATGACAGGCGAATAGCAATCAGTTCACGTTTCTAATTGAGCTTTTTATTAGTGTCATGTATAGATACACATTGCTCCTGCCAACCAATGCCATAATAATACGGGTTTTAATACCATGACTATGTTCCTCTATAGATATGACATTTTTTATTGACGTAATTAGGAACAGAGCAACCACGAAGGAGATAGCAATGATTACGACCGCAGTATGGTTCTTACGTCAGATTAGATTAGTAGCGGTAGTAGCATGGGCAACCATTACTTTGGCGCTTTTACCTTATTTATAATAGATAATTCTACCATAAGTCTACCGTTGTGATTTGACTGATCTATCGAACGACTGATTATTAACCATAGCTATCAATATATGTCCGTACACGATGTAGCTGTGTATATTATACCATTATTACTGTAGTGAAATTTATAGGCGAAAAGATCCACTAATGCTTTGGCTATGTTTGGTGCTCAGCTCATGTGCTCACCTTTTTCATGCAAAAACAATGATGGTTTCTTAAAATTTGGATAAAGTCAAAGGCGCACGTAAATAATTAAGCTGTAACTGTGCGCAGGAATCATGAGTACTTCTCATTAGATCGTAACTAAGCGACAAAGAGCCTAAAAACGATGCTCTTTGATGTACGGATACGAGAAGCCCGCAACTTATATATACATATATATATATATATATATAAGGTTATATAGGATTTTTTGGCTGATAGTTTTAAAATGGCATTTGAAATTTGGGAGGAGCAATGTAATCGGTGCGATCGCTCGGACAACTGAACCTGCGACTAAAAAACCGGG
>NW_019213449.1:0-31423 GCF_002532875.2 Varroa jacobsoni
TGAAAAAGTACTAATATGCCGGTCTATGCGCAGGACCACGTATATGTACATATATTCGTGAGTTCATCTACAGTTTCGCCAAGCGCTCGTCACCCCATCTCCATTCATTCAAGGCAGGTTTTTTCCTACGTTTTAGGTGAACATTGACTTTGAGCCATTCAAGCCGATCAACACATCACTCTACCTGTGCGATAATAAATTTCATACGGAAGCCTTGTCTGCTCTCTTAGCAGATGACAACAAATTCGGATTTATCGTTATGGACGGAAACGGCGCGTTATTCGGTACATTACAGGGGAACACTCGTGATGTCCTCTATAAATTTAATGTTGATCTACCGAAAAAACATGGACGAGGCAAGTTTGTTTTTCTCCTTCGACACTATCTTGCAGTGTGGTTGATTTTTGTTTTAGTACAAAGGCCAAGTCATCCGCAACGGATGGACAGAGAAGCAAAGTCGTCGTACTACTTTCATCGCTGTTGTCTTCGATTTTGCTTGGAGATTATATTATAATCGCCAATTTACAGGAAATAATTGCGCGAACACGATTCTGAAATACTTATTTGCCTTTTTATAAGGACTCCAGGTAATATATATAGTTCAAAAATACCGGAAAAATCTAATACCAGAGTAGATGTAAGAAAATGCCAAAAGAATGTTAAAAGGTTTTATATATTCAGCAATACAACATCGATTTGATTCGCATATAATAAACCGAATACTAAAATGCAAAAAAATATACAATAGTAATAACGCTGAACATAAACATGTAAAAAAATAATAGAATTGATTATCTGTGCTGGCTTGTTAATCATTTTTACAACATATATCTTGTTATCTATTTGATGTGTGATAACAGGAGGTCAATCAGCTTTACGTTTTGCGCGTCTTCGAATGGAAAAGCGTCACAATTACGTGCGAAAGGTAAGTCTTCTATTATTTGCGACGTTATTTGCACTATACTAAATAGAATCAGGTAAATGATAGAAGTATGTGAAAAAAACTTACAAATTTAGCAATTTAATTTAGCAATTCGCTTTAACACTCCTTCGACATTCGAAAAATATCTTTTTCAATTTTTTAGTTAGCTTTTATGTTATGTTAGTAATGTTTTAGCACGAAAACGAGCATGCATACATTCACCACTTTCATGCGAAGACAACTATCTTAATTCTAATATATATATATATATTATAATGGTGGTACATTTTATTAATTTTCATGTCTATTTATATCCAGGTCGCTGAGGTGGCGACACAGCTATTTGTGACAAATGACAGGCCGAATGTGGCAGGGCTCATCCTAGCTGGAAGCGCGGATTTTAAAACTGAACTCTCGCAATCCGACATGTTCGACCCAAGGTTACAGGTAAAAATTTACTTACTGTACTAGGTGAAGTTATTTCGGCTGCACCTGAGCACTCAAAACTGATTCGCACTACGCCACAAGCGTAGTGCGGATCAGAAGGATGAAAGTAGCTCAGAAGTCTCAATATTTAGCGAAAAGTGTCCTAGTGCGCTTTAAACATCTCCGTTTGATCGTTTATATTGAAAAGTAATGAATTTGATTATCATATTTTCAAGATAAAAAGGGTTTTTATGGTGTGTTGGCATGGTTTTATGAAATTTAAGTGTGATCGAAATTAGAAAGTGCGTTTTTATGGCAGAAAGAAGTTAAGGGTGCAGGTATTAACCCATTTAAAAGGAAACAATTTTATATTAACGTCAAAAGTATTAGTCGTAAACAAGAACTACTACTGTGTATGTCTTCAACTACATGTCATTATATTGTGCTTGTTCCAACTTTTCCTTTTTCCTATATTTTTAATATTTTCCTGTATTATTACAACTGCAAATAAAACATTATGATATGTAAAACCTTCTTTTTGTATATTATTATTTGAAATATTGTGGTGTGAATATAGACAAAGGTGCTAAAATTAGTGGACGTTTCGTATGGTGGAGAAAACGGATTCAACCAAGCCATTGAACTGAGCGCGGAGGTCTTGTCCAATGTGAAATTCATTCAGGAGAAAAAGCTTATTGGACGATATTTTGATGAAATCTCGCAGGTACAAAAAATAATATATTTATACATTGAAGGTTTATTTCACTATAATTAGGTTGTTCACTACAACAATTTTATAAATCATAGCCGACCCAATTATACACATGAATACGTTCTAGTGCATCACTATAGTATTTCTCAATCATTATAAGCAATCATATAGAATAAAAAGTTGAAAAACAAAAACTCCAAGGCGTATATTGTAATCGAACCGAACTACCGGCAATCTGAAAGGCTTAGTGGCAGTAGGTCAATAAATATTTCTGAAAATAATTCTTGTCCTAGGTGATTAATTAATTAACCATCATCTGTAGTATACATTCTAGTTGCACTTGAAAGATGACATATGCTTTTTCAGGACACGGGTAAATTCTGTTTTGGCGTGGAAGATACATTAAAAGGCCTTGAAATGGGCGCGGTTGAAATCCTTATTTGCTGGGAAAATCTCGATACTATGAGGTTAGTAATATAGGTTCCCTAATAATATGTCTTATGTAAAAAACGTTTGCCGATGCGGAAAAGTAAATAGCTTAGTCTATATTTTTTGCTGTATGTATTGAGACCTACTCTACACGATTAATTTTACGACAATAGAATTGACCGTCTTCGGCGCTTAGCTCGCGGATTACTAAGCCAAGGAGTACAAATGTCGAAGAGATTTCATACTGTTGGCCATGCTGGTTCTAGTGTTCACGAGGTGGCTTGTACGGTCAGGCCTGTGGTTGAAAGGGACTAGGGGTTGCTGCTCCAAGGTCCACCAACGACTTATAAAACATAATTTACATGAAAAAATAAAATTTTATTGCTCTCTATTTGTTTGACACTTAGCTATCAAGGTGCTTACTGGTACACAGCAACCGGATGCTTACGCTTATTTTTCCTTGATTTACTCAGGTACGTACTCAAGAAGAGCGCTACGGAAGAACAAGTGGTTCTTCATTTAACTCCTGAGCAAGAGAAAGACAAGTCTCATTTTGTCGACAAGGAGACGGGAACTGAACTTGAAATGGCAGAGAGTTGCCCATTACTCGAGTGGCTTGCCAATAACTACAAGAATTTTGGCGCAACGCTTGAAATTATTACCGATCGTAGTCAGGAAGGCTCACAGTATGTCAAAGGCTTTGGAGGCATTGGAGGTAATTCTAAATAATAATAACAAATAAATAAATAATAAACAAATAAATACATAAAATAAGCAACGAAATAAATAAATAAAAACTAAACTAGAAAAACGCAGGTTATCATATGTAGGAACGAAACCCGCGTTTTTTCATGTTTTTATTAACGTTAACTCATTTTAGACATTGTTAAAACTCTTTCTTTAGAGAACATATTCGCTCTATAAGAGGATGTCAAAGGACATCTTGATTTTACAATATTAATAATTATGATTACAATTTAAAAATACACGTGTTTGCTATCTTGATCGATAACACCTTTTTCAAATGTCATGTATCCGTCTAGGCTGTAATGATAATCTTATAAGTTGCTTAAAAATGCTACCTTGAAAGTTGAAAGTTAAAGTTATGCGCCGTGTGTGATGTTTCAGGTATCCTTCGGTACCGTGTGGACTTTCAAAGTCTCGAAGCCAATGAGTTGGACGATGAAGATTTTGATCTTGACGATTTCTAAAATGATTCTGGTGATTCTGTGAATGAGCGCTAACCGTTGTTGTTTGTTCGCATTATTTTCCTTCGGCGGGTCTAGCAGGAGATTCGTCAGCAAAGATGACAAACGAATTCATAAAATTACAATGAGTAACAAAGAGACAGTAAGAATAGCTTACTGATTGAATTACATTTAGTTGACACAAAGCCAACTTGTAAAGTGTATGAGCGGATGCCGAAGCCGCACTTGCTTGCAGACAGGGCAAAAATTACAAAATAACAACGAGAGTGAAGCTGGTACTGGTGGGGGGAACAAATATACGGCTGCAAAAAAAACACCTTACTCAGAACACAAACACACAGTCACGCGCTTGCACACATAAAGAGGAAATAAAAACTGAAGTATAGAAAGAGCAGCCACACGAAAATAGGACTGTGCTATTTTGTATGCTAAATGAAAAACAAAACTCTGAATATGATCATGACGATATAATTAGATGACAAACAAGCTAACAAATATACTAGAAATAATAGTAGCTTATAAATAAGATCATTTTGATTATTTACAAATAGTTATTTAACCTCTGTAGTATAAATTATTATAATTATTACTATTATTATTATGACAGTTATTCGTGTATTTGTTTCGTCTAACTGGTGGTGGTCGTTTGTACTCTTCTACGTTTACCCCTGCCAATGTCCTGCCACCCGGAATGCTATCAAAGTCACCATCATTATTATTATTGAGGATTATGATGATGACGAACGATATTTGGCGGCTGCGAGAGGTCGAGTTGGAGCCAGAACAAGTTTCAGTCTGATCAATGATCGTTTTATCGGTCGTCTTGCGCTAGTATTTATCGTTAAAATGAATTCATATTATAACTGTAAATTTGAAAAAATAAAAAGAATGTTCCAGCTCGTGTCAAAGGGAACATCTTTGGATTGGCAGACATTTTCACCGTTACATATAACGTTTTTTTTTCATTTTATTCAATCCTATTATAACATATGCTATTCTCTCAGCCCAAAGTATTTTAGATTGGCAATTGGATGTAAAAAAAGGTACCATCCTGTTGATATCGGCCGGTCAAGTAACTCTGCCTGCTCATCTGGATACTCCCGGCTGATTACGACTGAACCAAATTACAGCGAACGAACTTTGAATACTTTTCTTAGGACTCAATTATTCCGTAAATATTGATGGTCTATCTGCGATACCTCGATTAGCATTTTATGTATTATTTTGGGTTAAAGTCCCGTACAAAAAAAAGAAGACCGTAAAGGGATTCGTCCTCCTGGGGATTGAAACGAATAATTTTTCCATTGTCTTCATCTTGTTGACAATGGAAAGAAAGCAGCCAATGGTAGTAGCTAAACGTAAAGTGACCGTCAAAGAGTTTACGCCCTTTTACGAGAGATGTATGGGTGTTAATAAAAAAAAATTATTTGTTTTTTGTTTTGAAGATAAGTTACTTTTGGTCGTCTTAACTCGACGGATATAGGCACAAAGACCTTGCCGTTCGCCGAAAATTTACACGTCAAATTTGACTTCTCAAAGTTAGATGAATAATAAGTGGAATAATTCAATGCATTTTCTTTAATCACCTAAATCTGAGGTGACTTGTATGACATAGAGTAAGCGGTAGCGTTAGAAACTTGGAATCCAAAGGTCCTCGGTTTTATTCTGGTTGGGCACCTGTAAATCAATGCGGTCCCGTACTTGCAACTTAGAAGAAAGTAGACTATTATGCTTTATATAATCATACAGTCTTTAAGAAGCTAAAAAAGCATCCAAAAGTAAAGTATGATGGTGAAACGTATTTCCGCAGTTTCGTTCCTAGTACGTGACCATACCAACCCGGAGGCAGTTTAATGTCTTGGACAGGGGTGTAAATTTGAATAACATCATAGAACTAAGGATACTCGTTTTAATTCCTGATAAGTCTTCAAAGAATTGTGAATGACTTAAAAAACACTATGTTAATAAGTGATTCAAAGAAAGGAAAACACCTGGCTCATCTTTGCACAATTGTACAGAGTACGAATCCGTTAGATTAGGCTTACAGAGATAAATGGGTGTAATTGAGTGCCGTAAGATAAAATGACTTGAATGATCAAAATATGAACTAGCAATGGGTGTGTGTATGCTCCATATAACTACATGGAGTTACTAATGAACTAAAACAGAGAACCAGTGGAAACAGAAAAAAACGTCATTTGTTCTGATAAAAGAAAGTGTCGAAGATTTACAATTTTTTGTTGGAATTATTGCAATGCAATGGTAATAATGGAGTCATTGTAATTATTATATTCCTTTGTGGAAAGCGGACGGTTGGCAGCACTTAGCGAAACTCAGAATAAGCAAGAAGCAGATAGTCGGTAAACAGTGCTCTATTGTAGAGTAAAACCAATGACTGGCCAGAAGAAAATAGATCCAAGTTATCAAGTTTCGCATACAGTTTATTAATAAAGGTGCAATAGAGGTCTTGTAGGAACTTCCTCAGAGTCAATTGTGTTCTTATTATAACGTTAGTGACACACTAGGTTCATTTTTATCATTTAGCTTCCTTTTTGCATTGCACTCTACCGTTTGTTTCAACCTGTATTTCTTGCTGTACGCCAGTAACGATCACTAAGAGTCTGGGATTATACAAAGAGCGCACATTTTCTACTATATGCACGTTGAGAGTTGTTTTTAAGCAACAAGCACCCACAGAGCAAACCAGAAAAAACACATCTATCTTTACTAACGTGGAGTCGATTCTAATCTACTACAAATATAAGTCATTTCTATGTACTAGAAAGAGTAAATTAATTCAGATCATTGTAAGTGTAATGATATCAAAACGTGCGAAAAATATTTGTCTTTACGGTTCAAGGTAAAAGATACTGAGATCGTATTATTCTGTATTCGGGTATAAGCATAAAGTAAGCGGACATGGCGGAGTTACTCTCAAAATTATATTCCCAAAAATAAATCCGTTTCAAAACAAACTATTTTAACACAAATATGACGAGATGGAATAACCAAAGGATGCCGATTTACATGGAAATATGAATCGAGATTTTATTAGCTTTTCTAGTTTTACGTGTATGTAGTTGCCAAAACGCTGTAAAAAGCCTTCTAAGTTGTAACACTGACAGTACTCAATAAAGTGTTACTTCCCTTGAGTGATTGCAATGTGCCCAAGAAAAAAATAATTTTGGTAGGTCGTGCGTAAAACATACTCTCCCTCTTTCGTTTTAAATAACAGTATATTATGATACTATTTTCTTTAGTTACTTTTATCTACTGCTACCGTTGCTGAAATAAACAAAAGAAGAAAGTGTTGTTGCTGGTCTGCCTAACGACTTCTAAGGTCTGTTCAACTGAGTTGGTTCAGTCCAGAGTTCACCTATTAAATCTAGGGCACACATACAACCCAGTTCGTGTTGGGAACGGGTCGTTTAAAATGATGCTTAATGGCACATGTAAATGTAAGGCTCAAAACATTGATTTAAATTACTTAGTCAGCTGGCGTTGTTGGTTTCATCAGTGGAAAGGGTCTTATGATGTTGTGTGTCCGCACGACTACAGTGCTTCCGCAGCTATGGGAAACATATTTTCTAATGAAGCGCAACACAAATACTAGGCAACAAACGAAGAGCATGTTTGGATAGACAGCCGTCGTCGTATTTGTTATGTATTTGTTTAGTGGTCTGTGGTATAAGAGTGCACTGGCACTGCTTTGGTGCGGTGTTATTTTTATTATGATAATGGCTGTGGTGGTGTCGTTGTTGTTGTTTTGATGAAGGGAGAGTGTGCACTCATTTCGTGAACCAGAGAACTGCCGTGTCGTGCATTAAGTGTCTAGTATATTGGTCCATATGCGTGAACACTAGGCGAATATGTAGCGGATTGCATTTCTGAGGAATAGCCGTGCATGATGAATTTATATGATTGGATGGTCAAAAACAATTTTATCAACTACTACAGATTTCATTGTAGTAAGTGTCAGTTAAACCAGCGGACCTCTTCTTGTGGTACAATATACTTCTTGGTAGGTAGAACTCATTTTTGGATTTTGCTTCCCTCTGCAGGCAGACGATTCTGCAGATTGTGGCAGTCTATTGGTGGCAATCATGTACTGCTGAGTAGAGGTTTTCGGTTGTCCAGTCGGCTTACGGTGCTGCTCGATGGTTTGCCCGCTTTGCACAACTGTCTGCTTCGTTAAATTTCGCAAGGCAAAGTATAATAGATTAATGGTTGTTGACAGAAGAGTTGTTAAGAACAAAACAGTCCGTCCAGCATCTTCCGACTAGACCCTTGTCTGCAAAGGCTGAGAGTCTAAATAGTTTTTTAGTTACAATTTTTGCAGTCGATCGTTTAACGGCAATGCGAATTGGGTTCAATATTTCTAGATTTAATTAGAGCAACATGTGAGTCATTGTAGTACTTGTGTGCATAAATAAAATACGAAACGGCTAGACGAGCTATATAAAAGAAGGGGCCTTAGGATTATTTCTTCGCGCTTTTTACAGGTTGGTTATACATTATTATACATTATTACATTAATTATTATTCATGAATATTACCAATGCTTGATAATATTCTTGAATAATAATTAATGAATTTAGTTGTAATAAGAAAATTGTTTAGTCACTGGATTTTCGAACTGTGACGAAATATGATCGGATCTGTTTGAAAGGACGCCGGAAGAAATGGGCGTACTGATGCATATATTTTTTTAGTCTAAGTTGTTTCCAATTGGTCGGTGTATTTTGTAGCTTCTTGTGAATAGGGATAAGAATGAATGACTCAGTGGCCTTCTTGTTGATCGAACTGCATTTTTTGTCCTTCTAAAGGTACATCCAATAGGCAAGATTTCAATGGAAAGTTCTCGGCCATGATAGTAGGATAATAAAAGAAAACTTATCCAGTCACCTACTTGACATTACGGCGCTAACTTAATTTAACAGATTTAGACAATGCTTGAAGTGGCTTGGATTGTGTACAATAGCATTAAGAATAATCAGCTAGGTCAAAGTCGTGGAATACAAATTACTGACGATTAGTTCTTAATTAAGAAGATGAATTTACTGTTTGCTATATAAATTTATGTATCTACTTTTACGAATGAGCTTGCTTATGTTTCAATAGCTTTTATGTAGGATTGCACTAAAAACAGTCGCAGAAGCAGATAACGAAAATGACAAAAATGCTTTAACGCATCCCTGTGACCTTAGTTAATGACGTCGCATTGAAGCCTTCACCAGATAACGGCATTCAGCTACTACTTCAAGACCCTAGCGTAGATATATATATATACATTTGGGTTCGGTTTTTTGGGCGGTAACCGCTACTGGGGACCGCGCGTAGCAAGTTACCCGGATGCCGGTCTGCCGAGCTTGTGACAGCGAAAACAGCTACAGACAGCGATGACGCTAGTCGCAGCGTTCGCTTCACAGCGTTAGCTAGCGACACAGAAGCAAGTAATTGTTTTCATTGTAGTGGCAGTATCAAGGTCGAAGGACAGCTTCGAAGCTGGTCTCGACCAGCGAAACCCAGACTCTCTTAGACGCACAGACTCACGCACGTACAGACCCAATGACTGGCGTCTTTTTTCCTCTAGTAGGAGAAAGATTACCTCTACTGACGCTTTTTTTTTTTAGATATCTCTGTGTCGATGTCTACTCGTGTTTTTGTGGATGTGCGTATAATGCTGAATCTCGCCTACGTACATGTTTGTCATGACGAGACTTAAGATCAAGATGTGTACAAAAATGAACAGAAAGAGAAAACGATGCCGATATTTTTCTTATTTTACAATTTCATTTTTATTTATTTAACAGTCTAATGGAAGGACAAATTTTGCAGAAACAGAAACGAGCTTGGACGGTGTTCGAAAATTGTTCTAAATACTCGCTTCGGCGATGTTAGGAATGGCGCTATTTCGAAAGGAGTTAAATTATTTTTGAGCACGTACTGACCAGAGACGCGCCGCAGAAATTTATCGTTAACCTAGTTATCTGTTTGAAAGACAATGCATTCAATAAATTGCTCTGCACAATTTTCGCAAATTCATGCGACTTTAATGCATTGTCCTATTTGGTTATTTATCTTCTATCAGGATAAGCTAGGCATTAGCTACATAAAGTAGTATCATCTGACGTTTATTGAGTCAGTTTAAATGTTTAGTAATTTGAGCATATCCAACCCATCTTTAGAGATCTTTTACTTTATGTAGTATGCAATTCTAAGCGCGGTGCGCCGGAACGGCAAGCATCTCCACGATACTGTCGAATGATTAAACATGTCTCGTTTCATCGTGTTCGTTTTCTCTCTGCCCGCTTAGCTGGTTGTAAATGGCCCGAGAGAAAAAAGGACAAATTTCTAGGTAAGTCCGCGAAGAAATAATGCCTATATTCCTTAGTAATGATAATGACTGTAATTGTTGTGATGGCGGCAAGAAAAAAAAAGACGAGCGGCACGCAACATGGTAGCTCTCTGATGGCTAAGGCGTATTTTTTTGTTGCTCCTACAACGAGCGGAGTACAATGAAAAAAAGAAAGAATAAGCGCTATATCATAGGCGACAACGTCGACTTAACTATTCAGAGAGGAATCGATCATCATTTTTAGGGAACAAAAATTAGGAATTCTAGACGAGACACTAAAAGCTATGCTATTAAGGCTTCGCCGATACCATCTCCGATGATGAAATAATAGTTATCTATTCATATCATCGTCAGAATCGTTTGAATTTGTATGTAGCGAAAGCTCTGAATCTCTCTCATTTTTTTAGATGGCGAATATGGTTGTAATTTATGGTTAGAGCATTGATCCTTAAGATCTTATTATATACTAATAGTATCGACAACTGGTGCAAAATATCAGTGAAGTTCTTGACTAACAGTAATTGGTCTACTTTGAAAGTGAGAGCAACATCTAATAAAATAAAGCTTTATTTGAGATGAAAATGAATACATTGAATTAATGCGTACTGGAGCCCGGCATGATATACAGACGTGAATAAATTTATTTATTGACTTTTTTTTTCGCAAGAAAGGACCGTAGGAAAAGTTCGTAACGTAACGTGTCTTATTAAAAAAAAGAACACAAGTTTTAATAAGCTCTAATGTAACGTAGTATTTTCTTTTTTAACGTATTAAACGCTTGTTCTAGTAACTGTTTTTCAATTCCTTAAATGTATTATACGGCGAGCTTCCCTATTTTGTCCACCGACGTTTACTGTCAAGAAATAAACTTCACTGGATTAACACATTAATCTGAAACCTAAGCTCAGAAATTTGGCAATTGAGTTACAAAGCATGATTACTTAGATGTTAAAGGTTATATTTCTATGGACAGATTTGATACGACACCGTGTGGTACAGCGGTTAAGCATTGCTTAAGTAGGCTAACTCAGCAAGACCCTAAGCTGCCGCATGATTAGGCTATATGATTTAATTAAGACGTAATAATAAGAATATTCGTTAAATAAGACTAATAAAAAAAGTCTGCATGTCCTTGCAGGATAACGGATGTATCTTTACATAAGCCTAAACGTATCTTAATACCCTTAAAACAAGTAGTACTTATACCGTCTTAGCTTAGTAATCTTAATTGAATTGGGTCACAGCACGTCCACCAGCCTTGGGCATGCAAGAAAATATAAGTAAGTTTTATTAAGATAACTATATGTCGAGTTTAAGCGACTGTCGAAGAACTAAATTGCGAACAATGTATATATTAAGTGTATATATAATAGAAATAATGTCAGCAATTTATTTCACTCCGTACGGTAATTAGTTTAACCGTTGTGTGCTGATTAGTGGCCTGTTGTATACTGTGGCACGCGAAATTTTCGTGCATTTAGATAGTGCTCATTAGAGAAAATCGTTTTACTTCTAAAAGTAGAATACCCCAACTGCTTTTACTATTTTATGATTTGTTCCTTTCATTCTTTGTCCCCTAATATGCTATAATTACATTGAGCCATATCGATGACACACCGTGACCTGTCTGAACTTGCCTATGCAAGAGCAGACTTCTTCGTCTCGCATCGTAGTGCGTGCAGGCGCATTTTTGGTGTGATAATTCTTAAACTAAGTTACAGAAGTATCGTAAATAAACTGACCTCAGCTGCAAGTTCCTAGTCTAAACACTTCAAAAGAGGAGAACGTAGCATAAGCTGAAATAGCTAAAACCGCCTTACATTAAAGTAGTAACAGAGAATATATCAAAACGCATATTATTATTCGACATGCCTTGGGAATCAAAAAGCGATATCAACATGTACTATCAATTTCTATAGACCTATTCGTGGAATGCAACCAAATACATTGTTGAACTTCGTCTGTACCTGAGTAACCATACATATTCTGTGGTATAATTGATTTTTAGTCTATATCTAGTTTTTCGTGTTTTAATGCGTAGCCAACATTGCTCATTCATGACAACAACTGTACGTGAATCTTTGTCGCAAAAGCATTTTCCAACGTTGCGAAATATAGCTAAAACATTGCCTTGTGAGCATTATGGTTCTGGAGCCGGTATATATTAAGATTTTGTTAATCCCAATGAACTTTTAGTATATTTTAGTATAATAAGTATATTCATTAAAGACAACGACTATGCTGCGTCATTCAACAATGGTTTAAATGATAACCGAAAAATAAGCACTCTTTGTCTTGTTTTTGATACCAATGTCATTGTGAATCAATCGTTTAGGCGATTTTTTCTCGCATGGAGACACTTTCACCCTCAGCTGATTCAGCACGAGCGCGTGGATGATAATTTGAAGGCTAGTCATTAGCAAATCATAGTCAAGATGCAAACGTATTCGTCAGAGGAACATACCAAGTGTTTGTTTGTTGATTCCTCGTAAACTGTAGCGTCTGCGTTCAAGTTATAGAAGTTGAAAAGCATGCACGTTTCTTATTGATTTTCTTTGCCTTAGATGTACTTTCGAAAGTAAGGTACACCAATATTCCATGCATGCGTAAGTAGCTTTTTTGTGCAGGCAAAGAAAGTGCGGTGATAGTGCAGCTGCTTACAGGCAACTACTTGCCTGGTGAATCTCGTGATGTACTGATCTCGGTTCGAAGCCGAGCGTAGACACACTTGATTTTTTTCTGGAGCCGCCCATCTGAAGTAATGCCTAGTGGCAAGTGTTGGACGGAAAACACAAAAAAACTTTCTCGTGTCGTGGACGGGACTCGATGTAGGGACCCCTGGCTTTAGTGCCGACATATGCTAACCTTGGTGCCTTACTTTGCTATACTGTGTCAGTTTATGTAGACATATGCCTTTCCTTACTCCGTCATAATATACGTTTTTAGCAATTATTTGTGTTGTTTCCCAGAACATGAGAAAGCAGGAGCATGTCAATCACCTCGATTTCAGTTCAATTAATTATGCTTTCTTTGCATCTGTGTTTGCTTCCATAATTGTCTGGTATTCGCACGCCGCGGTGAATCCATTAGACTACATCTGTGAAAAACGCACAACAAAGTTTACATGTAAACTAAATACCTAGTCTTCTGAGTTGTTGAAGATATTAGGTGTTCACTGCTGGCCATGTCTTTTTTAATAGATATTGCACTGGAAAACACTTACGTGCACCTAATACTATCGTAATAATGAGTATCTAAAATGAAGCTAGGAAAGCTGAAATTTATACATTGATCTTGTAAAAAAAAAATAGCTCTTACGCAGAAGTTAATTTGACAGTAGCTTGAGTCTCATGTTTTGGTGATTAAAATTACAGTTGAATACCCAGCCGAATAGCAAAAATAATCGAACAGCCGTTTTCAAATACAGTTATTTATCTTTTTAAAGCAATTTCTCTTTCATGTAATGCCTAATGGCGGTTTCAGACATAATAGTCAAAGCATTTTTTTTAAAACAACTGAACCATTTATTTATGGTGCTCATAAACTTAAAACAATATGTAGTGGACATATAGCACAGAGAGTTATTGTTATTTTCGGTTGGGATTATTCAGGATTTGTCCTATAGTTTGTCTAGAGTTGACATTAATCAAGCGATAACATACTAATCTGGACCCGAAGAGCCGTACAGGGTTCTTCCTTTACCGGGTTGAAAGACCCACCAGATAGTGAATGAATCCTGAAACAACTTCAAGGGCTGTGAGATATATAACAACTAGCCTACCTCTCTGCGGGCACGACTAGTTCTAAAAGACTTCCATCAGATACAACTAGTGCTCTATAGAATGTCTTCCCATAGTGCCCGGACCATTTGTTTTAATATCAGAATGAAGAAGCCGTATGCCTTAGAAGCATCTAACTCAGCTGCTTTTCGGGCTTCATGTCTGTGTTTCTATGACCACGCTAGGCTTATGTGATCTTCCACAATGGCATCCGAATACTGGAACCGAAAGACTCGGAGTGCAAAATCTGATATCATGCAGAGCTTTTTACTTCGACTAGAACATTTAGTAAACCGTCTCTAGAAGAACGTAATCGTTTGAGTACTTTGACCCTGCTCGGCCTCGCTGTAGCTTATTTAATATATTTTGCAAGACACTGAACCCAATAAAGAATCCTGTTTTTACATATAGAGCAGCAATCTCTTGACAGCTTGAGTCTTCATTTTATACCTGTTTAAATAGAAGGAGAATAAAAGGTAGTAGTTAATGGTAAGTTAAAGAAGTGTAATAAATATCAATGAGATGCTCTTTGTCTATAGTGTTTGGTAGAAGTTATAACTGCTTGATTCAGCCATTCTTAATTAACAAAGTCATACAGTATAAAGTTTAATCCATTATTTTGAAACATAACAACGGGTAGGTCGCTTTTGACAAAAGAAGCGGTTCACCCATATGCTCAATCTGCCAATAAATTTATCTATCCTTCCTCGCGAGAAATATTTAGGTGTAACGTTGGAGAACTCGTACCGTCAGGCTGTGAGACCCTTTTCATTGTTAAGTGCATGGTCACAATTTTTTTTTGCCGTCGATCGGAAAAAATGATCATTCGTCGGAGCGAGGTCTGGAGAATATCGTGGATGCGAATGAATCTCTGACTCAGACTCTTGCAGAGCAGCTTTCACACAGTTGTTTATGTGCGGCCTGACACTGTTATCGTGAAGAAAAATGACTTTGCTTCGTCTATCGGGTGCTTTTCGTAGTAGATGCAACTGGGCTTGTAGAGACCCTTGTTGATCGTCCTGTACTTCTCGAATATCTTTCAGTGTAAAAAGATACTTGCAGCTCGCCAAACCCAGATCATGTCCGTTCTTTGAGAAAAGATCCGGCTTGGCGCTTGTCGTGTCCTCCGAAGTTCCTTATTCCTTCCTCTGTTTCCCGTTGACATAGACACACCGGTTTTCATTACAGGTATTTTTATCGCACATGCAATTTTAGGTAGAATAACAAATCTGCACTTTTCTCAGTGCCGGGTGAGATGTTGTTGACAGCTGTTTCGTTGTGCAGTATGCTTAGTCTACGATGCCAATCGACGAGTATCTTCTGGGCCAATTAACGAGCCATTTTGGAGCCTTTATCGGCCTCAGTTAGCCGACCATAATGGGACACGTTCTTTAGACCCAAAATGCTACCCTTGAATTCAACAAACGACTCGGAGCAGTTTTCTCGGTTTAAAAATTCTGTACACGGTAAAAGTGCCCTGCACTGATTAATCAGATTTTTAGCTTTGGAGAAAAACGAATAGCACGTTTTTCATCCGGAAGCTCCTCCTTGGAACTTGCGCTTAATATAAAGTACCATACATTACGGAAAATTACGACACATATAGCCTATTATATGAGACAGCTTGTTTTGCTTACGGAAGAGGGACAACGTTTCCAAACGGTGTACACATCCCAACGGACAGTGGTGAGGTAAAAGGCAAAAAAAAATAGCTTTTACTTGTGTGGTTGAAATTAAAAAAAAAGTCAAACAGGCTAATGAATTTGTAATTCTCTTAAATATATTATTCCTGATTTATTTCAGGCGAAGGAAGAAAATCAACTGAACTCGTTCTTCTTTGAGGATAAATATACGCGAATAGCTTCGGTTACGAAAGACGTGCTCTTTATGATACGTTCAAAATTCAAGTCCGAGCGAAAGTTTGTTTCCTTCTACTGCAGTCTGCGGTAATTGAGGCGACTAGTCACTATCGAACGGTGATGCGAACTGCGTCGTCCGCAGAAGCAAATAGTTGCTGTCCGTTAGCGTTTGAACCCATTGAGCCGCCACATTTTCCCGTGCTCACACCTCTTCCTTCCGTCATCTGCGCTCAATCTCTCGTTACAGGTACTACGTAGACAATAACTCTTGCCACCATATAAAGGAACTTAAGAATGCATTGTAAGTCTTGCTTGAAATCTAGATTGTCGGAAATCAATTATACGTAAGTTCTTTTATTCCAACAGGTACGCTGTTGTAAACAACAATTTAAAAGGATTGCGAGTTTTCTTTTAATGCCCTTCGCTCATTTTTTGATTGTGTATGCCTCCTGTGGAGTACAATTATCTTCTTTCGACATATAGCATTTAATTTTAACGAACCCAAGCTCGGCGGTTGGCAAGCAAATCAAGCAAATGTAGCAAGCAAAATGTAGATGAAATCTACTGCCCATTTTTTCCTAAATTAAACAACCGCAGCGCAGTGTTTCAACACACGCATTATAGATGCTTTATTATGGCTTTATTCATAGTTCTTGAAATGTATCAAGTTGTTTGTCCTGTTGAAAATTGTTCTTCTGTGCGTGAGTATTGAGCTTTGTAGCTGAACTTAGTTTTGTTACTAGTGATATAGAAAAAACACTAAATGTATTTTTTTTCCGGTGTAGGACAATAGTGTGTGGTCCATGACCAACCAATTAAAGCCCTCCAATTGGTTGGTCATGGATTTTTTTTCTAACAAATTTATCCATGCCCTTATGGACATAAGGGCATGGATAAATTGTACGTCATATATGACGCAAGATGTACATACTCAAGTGAAAATAATAGGTAATGTAAAACTGCTGTAATTAGGTTTCTTTACCTGACCAACAAGATCCCGTAATAAATATTAATATGGTTATGGCTTTATTATTTACTACACCTCCAGCTCGTAATACACGTAATTGTTTTTAATTAATCAACTGACCAAGTGGCTATGCTCGTGCAGTGTTTATCATTTACGCTTTGGCGACAAGTTGTGTATTGCGTAACAACAACCGGCAAAATATGTCGAAAACTATTAGACACAATTCTGGGTAGAGCAATTCTTGAAATTCGGTTTCATTCGTACGGTACGTATGTATGTATGTATGTAGACCAGAATCAACGGCAGTCATTACGTATCGCCAATCAGCCGGTAAATTCATTCGTAGACGACGTACGAGATGCGGCAAACGGTCAGGGCAATACATCAGAAACACAGCAACGAGTTATGCTTCAGGTAGCCAGGTAGGTGAGTTTCGTCAAAGATTTGTTTAGGATAGTACGAGATTGCGGGCATATGATTGGCTTGTGTCCATCGTCGGACATCCGTCTTCTATAGATGAGATAAAGCGTTCGCAGCGATCAGCGAACGAAGAGCAAGATAGATTATCGTTCATGGTGCTAGTTCTGCTAAATCACGTTAGTAAAGGTCTCGTGCCCCTATTGAGTTGTCCATCGACAACAATGAGCCAGTTGTAGTTCCATTTTGAGCGTATCAGATTGAAGAGGTTATGGAAAATATTTTGCTATCCTGCTTCATTTGGAAACAGAGCTTTAGAAGGAAGTGTCGAGTAAAACATGTAATGAGAACACTAAGAGGCGTTTTCAATAAGGAGACGTTCCCACATAGTGTCGATAGGCCGCCCTATAGGCATCATTCTATGCAACACATTGATTATTCGTAGTAGTTTGCAATCAACACAGAATATATGGGTCGTTCTTCATGACCACCCACAGACGAACATTTTGAGACAATTGGTTAATTGGTTGAAAATGAGAGTTTTTCAAGTTATTTCAGTCTATTCCTATTCGGGTTTGCTGAAGACTATGTATATGACTGGGGCTATCCCTAATTATCGTCAACACATGAGTTAGGTCTACTGTATTGCAACAGTTTTTCTTTTTTAGTCTAGATAAACTGTAGCAAACAAGGCTAACCGGCTCTACTCGTGCAGAACAGTAAGCAGCTACGATTAATATAAAATGCCGGTAGATTCATGTTCTTTCCCTCGTCATACTTAGCAGGCATGAACTTACACATGTATGTTAAAACGAAAAATATAAAAACCGTAGCTTATGTGAATACCTCGCTCTTTTTATTTCAGCACGAGCGCTGGTGTCGAAAATGGGACAACGACACGATTTGTCAACGCGTTAACGCAAATTAATAAAAGTAAGGTTCGGTAAAACGAAGAAATTCGCCTTTCGAAGTAGATCGATCATTACCCGCACTTGATAATTGTGCCCATAATATAGGTTTATATAAAAAAAAATAATCACCCATAACGTAAACGGTAAAAAACCTAAGGTAAAAAGGTGCCATCATACTCGACGAATGAAACAAGTGTGGGCAGGATTCGTGCATTCGTTTTGAAAACAGTCTAAGGAGGTTAAAGTGTTACCAATTCATTATGTACGGATTGCGTTATATTGGGTGCTGATTCGCTGGAAAACGACGAAGCAATAAACTTGGCTGGGTGCTAAATTAAACATTAGACCATGATGTAATATTTCGAAGTATTTCCACCTGGAAACGGTAAGTTGTGATCACTGGTGCCGAAATCAGTGCTCATTCTATCGAACGGACCCGCGTAATGAGCATCAAGCGCTGTGCTCAGGACCTACAGAAAATTCTTCCTCTTTGCAGAGATTATGGATCAACAGGAGGAATAAGGCTTTCATTGAAAAAAATCATTGAGGGAACATGGCAGTACGAGCTTAACCATCCATGTCCATAACCATCACGTGAAGAATGACGTCCTACCACTAACTGGAGACGTACAAAGTTTCTCTTTTTCGCCTTCAGCTTACTCAGATGAAGTTTTTCCAACACAAAAACCGTTAGCGTTAAAAACGAAATCACGCACAATCAATTATTAGTTAAATTTGCGCTAAAACGATCTCGGGTATATAGTATATAAGGAAATTTACGAGAGAATAATTATACATTACGTGCATCATTTCTTCATTTTAATCTAATCCTGCTTGCACGAGCAAAGCGACCGCTGTTGTTCCCTCCAGAGCCTGCCATTGTAGCTTGCGAATTGTGGAATCGCGGTTCAAAATCGATTTCAATCTAAATAACGATATTGCAAGTTAGTGTTTGTTGAACGAAATTTTTAGGAAGATGCTGATCACAGTACTCATTAGCCGGGACGGTAGTCAAGGAAAATGTTAGTAGATAGCAGTAACATGGTGGTAACGTCGTATTAGAAGACTGCATTAAGATGCACGAAACATCCAGAGAAATATTCCGCTTATAGGGTCAATTTAAGGATTTTTGAGATGGCTCCGTGCACTTATGTACGTAGGGATGGGTGAAGATTGTATAAGCTAGCTTCATCGCGTTGAATGCTGTGTTGTTCAGATCGTGAGTGTAATTTAAGGTAGGCTAAAGTGTAAGGGTACGCTGGGTTCAATTTTAGGTGGTCAGAGACATACGTGTGTTGAAATTATGCTCAGTTTTTAATCATAAGTATGGTCGCTGTAATTCTAATAGGTAGCGATCTAGCAATCTCTCAACCCAAAGAAATAAACATCGTAAATATGAAACATTTGTGCGAACTCTATGTATATTACTAGAAGATCTAAATCAATCTTTCTGACAGGTGTGGATGATCGTTTAGAATCAAGTGGAGAGCCTCGATTATCAATCGCTGAACGGTTCCCCATTGCAAGTTCCCTTTGTGCCGGAGCATTTGCTGGTGCCATCGCAAAGACTGTCATAGCTCCACTTGATCGAACCAAAATTAACTTCCAAAGTAAGTCTATGATCTTACATTAACATAAAGTATTTAAACATAAAATACCTAGAGTAATAAAGTCTACTGCTGGGCAGTTTCTGATTGTCCCATCGACCGATTTCGACCGTCTGTTCATCGCCAGAGCAATGTTTGTGTGAAGCAGGTTAGTTAATTTTTTAGGCTTCACAAAAAGTCCTCCCCCTTTAGCATTTAGCCTACCTAAATTCAGTTTCCATAACTCCATTTTACCTCATTTCAGTCCGTCATATTCCCTATTCACTGCCAAAAGCTTTCCATTTCCTCGGCGAGAGCTATCGTAAGGATGGGCTGTCGTCATGGTGGAGAGGTAATACAGCCACAATGGCTCGGGTCATCCCTTACGCCGCGTTACAGTACACAGCTCATGAGCAGTGGAAGAAAACGTTGCGAGTGGAGACTCGAGAGGAGCGAAGAAAACGACCCTTTATGGGCTTTGTCGCAGGTTAGTTAACAATTCAATTTATCAATGGCTTATTCCCCGGCCCTCAGTTAAGTACTATGGCCCTCCAGAGGTTAAATGCCCATGCGTAGCCGATCGTCCAGCAGATCGCTATTTACAATGCTACAAACGGCGCCATGAGGCTTAATTTTAGCTTCTGCAGACTGAACATTTTCACTGTCGTCGATGACTAGCTTTCAAAAACAGGCACCACAAAAAAGTCCTTGAGAAAAAAAGACTAAAATATATATTTAGGCATTTTGAACGTAGAGCCTAGGCCACCCGGCTTTCAAAAAAAAATAGGAAGTCAACATAGTGAAGGCCTATTTTCCTCCCGCCATTGGCAAAATAGACGACCTAAATTAAGCATACATTCCAGGCACCCTTGCCCTTTTCATAGGAGGTCGTTTTTCCAAAGCGATGGCGAAGCCTTTAGTTAAAAAAATTACCGGTTTCCCTACTGTGGTGACAGTAGCAAGCCACACAAAATATCGATCGCTTCATGCTTTAACAGATTCAAAGATCTGTTTGTCGATAGGATCAGCTGATGATTTAAAGTGAGCATCGGCGCTAGCTTGCTTACTAGGATTTGACACTTTTTTGTGATTATAGCAGTTTTTGGCTGTTTCAGACATGGTTCATCTCTTGAGATTTTAAATGGAAATTTTCAGTGCTGATGTTTCTTTTAAGGAACGGTGCTTGAACACCCCGATATCTCCGCTCCAGTAACTTCATTATAACAATGAAAAGAACTATACGTGTGCAGGTCTGTTTTGCGTCTGTACGTTCGAGGGATGGCCATTTTTAGTGAAAAAGAAAGTGAACCCGAATGCAACTTTGAAAAATTTTAATTACTGTAATACATCAGGGTAGCCTTTGCCGATCCGTGGAAATGTTAGGTACCTAACGAATTCTATTTCATCACCTGACGGAGATGATCAGCTTATAATATTGTTGCCACAAGATAGGAAAGAAAAAACTTAACGAAATTGCTATATAGTTTAATTTGAAGAGAATTAACATTGAAGAGTCATTTGAACGCTAACTACAATTTTGCTTAAAGACTATCTATTATCTTGCATAGGCAGTTTTCGGGTTATTTTCATATTGCCTTACGCAATTTTTGCTTTTCCTTGTAAGTGTTATGACTGCATGCTATGAGCAGAGTTGCTCTGGTGGATTTTTTATCGCATGAAGCTTCTAGAAAAATCTAGACTTTGCCAATTGTTTACGGTTAATTAATGATAAACGTTCCTTATTAACATTCGTACATGGAACCTATACTGGTGCAACAAGTTTTATTGTAAGGCATCTACCTTTCTTTAGTGAGTTAGTCAGCATAACTTCCGGATGCTTTTTTTCTGCAAACAAGTTTCTATAAAACTTGTGTTGATAACTGGGTAAATAGTCCTCTTGCGTGGCCTATTGATGAATGCAAATATCTATTAGTATACTCTAAGATAACCTTGCTTAATTGTGATGTAAATGTAAAGTTTAGATTTTTTTGATGTTTCCATGCTGCCAAATGATGGTTGCAGGGAGTTTAGCGGGGGTCACTGCGTCATCGCTAACTTATCCGCTTGATTTGGCTCGAGCTCGAATGGCTGTCTCTCGATGCGAAATGTACAAAAACCTTGGTAAGTCTTTGAGGATGATTTGTACGAAAAACCATTGGGCAAGCTTTTCAGGACGATCGAACTGCATGGCAGCTGTGATAAAGGGATTCCTATATTACAGCCAGGGCAGGGAGAGGGGCCGGCTTTTCGCAGAGAGAAGGCTATCATTACTGAAAGCGGCATAAGAGGCGAATCTAAGTAATGTGGGCAATACATTATGTATAATTTATAAATGGGTCCACTAATACGGTTATTTTTATTTAATTCTTCGAATTCATAAATACATCAGATTAGACAGTCGCTAACAAGTGCACGCATCGCACAACACATGAGCTCTGTTTGATATCAGAGCGAAATTTGTTGCCGATTAGTAAACGCTTACAGTAAGTACTTTAATTAATCCCATTAAGTTTCATTCTTGATTATTCGCACGTCACAAAAGGTTTATTTTAACAGGCCACTTTTAAATAACAGGATATATTTCTGAAGGCAGAGGCGTGATTTTAGCGTAATTCTTAACTTTCTTGGTGAACTTTTAGGAGAAGTTTTCCTAAAAATTTGGCACCATGAGGGGCCGCAAGCGCTCTACAGGGGTTTTGTACCCTCCTTACTTGGCGTGGTACCTTACGCAGGAGCCAGTTTCTTTACTTATGAATGGTTAAAACATCACCGGTTGGACTTAAAAAAGCAATGTGAGTCAAGAGGCAGGCTAGTAGAAAGCAGGAATGCGAACTCACGTGCTACAGAAACAACGGAAAAGGTAATTTCATCACTCAAGCAGAATATATAATCAATGTCAGGTGAGCTGAAGTGCACATGAAGCTGAAGTAACACCATTAGTGACTTCTAACCTTAAACTCTTTAGAGTGAAAGATACTGATTTTGTCTATACGGTCAGTTCATTATGACATGTGTAATGATGAAATAATGACGCTTTTTTCGGAGGTATTTCGACAGATACCAAATGCCGTATTTGTGATGTTAATCGTCTTGCCACACACTTTTGCGCAATTGCGAGTATACTTCCATATGCTTTACACTTCGTAAGAACGAATAGTCACTCTAGAACAAGTAACCCTATGACGGATTTCATATATGGGAAATAAATTGGGCACTTATACTATTATATAAAGCAGCTTAATTTACGACCTTCGGCATGAGCAAAGCTAATGGTACGAATCAAATGTGACTTATATATAATCAAACAAATTGACTTAGATTCTGCTTGAATGCTGCGATAAGTGGACCATGACTGTACCAATACTGTACCTTCACATTAGGGTTTTAATCTGATTTAAAAGCATGTAAACGTCGACAGAGACTTTGAAGTGTATGACACGATGCTAGCGGTCTTATCGTCTAGAAACAGAACAACTGGACGCATTGTTTGAGTTCAAAATGACGGCATCCCCAGCACTTTTACGTGCTGTACGTACGTACCAATAGGAATAGATAATGTAACGATTATCTGCATTTTACCAGGTTAGCGTCCCTGGCGAGCTGCATCCAATGGAACGGCTAGCTTGCGGGGCCATTGCTGGTTTGATTGGACAGAGCTGTTCCTATCCTTTGGACATTGTACGTAGGCGAATGCAAACGTCGAGATTGACTGGTAAGGGTTTGTATGAGTTTATACGAGTAGATAACGTTGACTAATACAACAGCTAAGAGGTCATATGCCCCCATACTTTGATAACAAATTATACCAAGGGTCATTGCAAGTATTTCCCTATATTTAGTCCTAAGCTGATAAATTGGTTTTGTAAAAAAAGAAAAAAGAAAGATGAAGAAGTTTTGTGCAAAAAATGAACTTGTTTTTCATCTTCGGTGTATTCGTATTTTTTTTATAAGGATTATAGTACTGAAACATTGAAAGTCGTTTTTGGCTCTCCCTTGAATTCTTGGGGCAACATATCTTTTTCTCCATTATACTATGGCATTTATAATCTTATTAGATAAGATTATATATAAGATATATTATACATGTTTTATATATATATAATAATAAGTTTTTAAATAATGTGATTTCCAATGCACAAATAGCCTATTAGACAAATAAACACAGACATATGGTGGTCCTTTTAAAGGATGAAGCTTTGAGGAAAGACCGGCAACAAGTATGGCTATTCATATTTTGATTATCTAGCAGTAGTGATATTTATCTGTTTTTACAGATAGCTGACATACTAATATATAGTAAACGATAATTCCAGGGAAAAATTATAGAACAATACGTGGAACTATTCTACATATTTGGAAGCACGAAGGCCTGCGTCGAGGACTTTTTAAAGGGCTGAGTATGAATTGGATTAAAGGACCAATCGCAGTCGGCACCTCATTTATGGTCTATGATGTTACTAGAAATTTCCTTGGTTCACATTACCTTTGATTAACGTCATTTGTTTACGTCAATGGGATCACATAAATCGACCAGACTATAAAGTAGGTCTTATAATTAAAGAAGCAGATATAATTAATCCGCTTCTACAGCATCATGACCAGCTTTGTTAAATGAGTTTTTAATAGTAGCAGATATTTCAGTCACTCTTCGTTAAGTTTTTGGCAGCAATTAACGGCCAGTTCAGATATGGCGGCCGTGCCTTTAACATTATATAGCTCTGGAGCTTTGTAATCTTCTAGTAAATTCCGTTGCTGATTTCCAAGCAGCATCTGTTTTAAAAATAGCACATGCCCATATAGTGTGTTTAGTTGCCTTACTATAATTAGTAGTAAGTTTTCCTGAAGCCACAGCTTTTTTTTTTTTTTTTGTAAAACGCGCATGAAAGGAAATTTATATCTCTTCATGTAAAAGACGTATTACAGAAACTCGTCGCATATTGATTGTGACGCAATGTATTGACGATATAGCTCATTTCAACCACCAAAGCAAAGCTGTAGTAGTACGTTGCGGTTATCAAACCACTAATGAGAGTGAGATAGCTAGGCAGCATAAACAGCTCAACCAACTGTGCCCGTCTTCTAACCAGAATTACTATGATATCGTCGTTTAGATAGACCGATACAGATATTACGGAAACTTATAATAGAGATCGAAATCATTAAAGACTGTTACAAGATGTAAATGTACACGGCCTACGGATTCGCTCGACTTCTCGTCTTCGGGAATGACCTCATTGACCTCCCAACGCTGCCACGTATCTCTGTTAAAGTCTAACGACCGTTCACCGTGAGACCAAATTCGTTCCGCTGTTTTTCAAAGAGAAAGTCAATGATTTTAGTGCGTGGCGAATGTAGCCATTACAAAGTTTATGAAGACAAAAGCAACTTACCTTCTGGTCACCGAGACCCGGTAATCTGTTAATCGGTATTTCAAATTTACCGGGCAAACTAAAACACCCAAAAGAGACTACATATGACTTTTCGACATATAGCGAATAGGCGCTCTTTACTAATTCGATAGTTTGTCGTTGTTAGTTGTTAGGCATTCTAATAGCTAACGTGTCGACCTTTTGACAAGTGGTAACTGGTTGTTGTTACATAACGGATCGAAGAGAGTGTTTCGCCTTCTCGAGAACTGCTATTTTTGGCGTTTGTGCATATAGCAGACGAATCCAAGGACAGTTTAAAAATGGTCGCAGTTTATCCGATCAAACACCTGTATACGTTTGCTGTTATTGACAATACACACGTACAAACACTGACGCACACGTGATTACTTCGCCGAATCCAAATAGAAGACAAAAAAGGAGTAGAAGCATGATCATTCGAGTATTATATATTAATTAATGATAGGCAATCGTATACAAATGTTGGATCCACTGATATATTTTTTTTTTCAATAATTTCTGCTCACCAGCGTCGTTGAAGCGCAGCGTAAAATGGGGCCTATGTCTGGAATTGTGGGTATATGCTTATTAGTTCCTTGCTGCACGAAAAAATAATCTCCGACGGTGGGGATTTGCGGGAAGACGCTATGTTGAAATGTGCACTAAGTGGATCCTGTCGGTCCTTAGAGTTAGCGTTTTCACAGCACGGTTTTGTTGGCCTTAATGACCCGGCTATTGACGGCAACGCTTGATGGTTCAATAACAAAATCGGCGTATTTTTTGCAACTGTGCGATAGTTTCAACTGCGGATGCAAGTCAGTCAGCTGTGATTAGCAGCGAGTGCAATCAGAGTAAATGGTGTTATGCATATTTAAATCTACCGTCCATACTGTTTGTTTATTAATAGCGTATGAATTTATCGATCTGAACGGGCTTGCTATAATCAGGTGCAATATTTTTCCAATATATAGTTTTTTGCCCATATTTTACAGATTAAATCCATAAAATACAGATTAAATCGGACCAGATCAGTTTAATCAGATTAATATACAAACCTATATCTAAATATTATTAATTTAGAAGATACTTTTATTAGTATGGCTGGAACTAGATTTGAGATTGCGCTGTAGTGTTTGATTCTAAGCATTAGAATTTGTGTATATCACATATATAAAAAATTACCTGTAGAATAGTGGTTATTGAGGCAAGACTTTGTAAAACAGTAATTCTTCATTGGACTCGTTGGAAACGGAATGTTCCACCGTGTGGATTTGTATCGTTATGCTATAGTGCTTCAAAAATAACGTTCGTATATAGTATTTAGTTTTTATTAAAAAACGTGACGAAGAGTAAATCAAATAAAAACGACGGAATAAATTATCGTTGTTTTTATTTTACTCATAGAACTACTGTTAACATTACAATCTGTCGTTGTGTATTATCAGCCCGTTATAGGGTAGTAAGATAATTATGCCAAAACTCGGTAACGCGTAAAAAAGCTGTAGAGGACATTCGTATCTTGCTAACTTTCCCTGCAGCAAACCCTGAAAGACTACTACAAATAATGTACATCGCTTAGCTTGCTCCAGATCCATTGCATTCGTAGATTTCAAGCCTATGCCCTGCTGGTTTCAGCCCTGTTTCACAACAAAGCAGTATGCATATTATTTTGTCTCATTTGTCTTATTACATAGATTTATTCACTTCAGATTTTTTATCTAGAGCTATTTATTGTTATCTAGAATTATACAGTTTTGTCGCTGATCCTCTCCTACACTCAGTGTCTTTACTCAAGAGTAATTATGAGTAAATACATTTCGAAATAATGCTACTCACGTAATAAAAGTACAATAGCAGACAGCATAAAAAGGTTGATATTTACGAATTTACTGCTTTAAACTTATGTAGGGAAACGTATAGCTACCTCGTGGTTGTTTGCGACAGCTAGTGATAGCGAGAAGATTACGGGCCAGTTCATTTAAATAACACGTTTAAAGAGCACTTGTTTGTAGACGAGCTTTTTCAGTGCTTGCTTTGCAAGTGACTGAACATGACCGGTAGTTGTCTACCCTAAGATCTCTACCTGTTATGTAACTACTCGCTATTTCACTTGTGGAAATTGCTTCTGGGCACAGCGCTGCCGACTGAACGGAATGACGCTAATGATCTACTGTCGAAAAATGAACTTGGTATAGGATAAAACCATAGTGAACACTGTGGCTTAATCATATATCGTCAAATGCTTCTTGACAAAGCGACTCGGGAAAGTTTTTTTGTGCACTTCATCTTCCAGTGACCGAGACACAATCCAAGTAAAGGTACACTGGGATCGATACGCAGGCCGGATCTAACTCACACAGCTAACGACCAACATTAATCCTTCCCTAAAGGACAGAAGGGTATATGCTTATCTAAAGCATTTTCTTTTTTTTCAAATTTAAAGCCGTTCATTTGGAACGGCTAAGACTGCCAACTTCAGTGCAATGCAGAATGGTGGAAAACGTCACGGCGCAATCATCTACAAGAACGGCTATGAGCCAGACCTCACTTAGAGAAACAATTCGCACACCGTTTTCGACCATCTAGCGTTTTCAATTTCGGGAGTGCTAGAAGCAAATGAGCGGTACTTGCCAGTCGTTTGACACCGTTCGTTCTGCGTTCAAGACCTAGCTACAAGAGATTGTTGGATGTTTTACCAAGTTATTTCTGCATATCATACTATTAAAGAGAGATGTGCGGTTGGATGCAAGGCACTATCATAAGGTCTCTTACCTACATCCTGTCTGTATACAAGTGAATCCAGTTACCTAGATCATGATATAAGAGCTATAATATATGCTGATAATACAAAGATGTATGTGTTTAGGACGGAAGACTGTCGAAAAGTACAAACTGCACTAAATCGATAGATGGACAGTCGAATTAGATTGAAGATCTTCCTAAGTGTGCAGTGGTGCACCTCGGAGTTTCGATAAATAGATATATTTAATTGACAATAAAGGACCGCATGTATGACCTTGGGGAATTAACCAATCATAAATAAAAAGATCATGTATCAGACATCGTAGATAAATTTGTTATTAGTGATCTTCACATCTTCTAATGCCGATTAAACCAATGCATCTCAAAACTAAATTATTTGACTGATGAAATAGAACACTGCTGCAATGTGATTGATTCGCAACGCCTAGGTTGATTTTAATGAACCGGAATGATTTTGATAACCGGAAACAACGATTGAAACAATATCTAATACTGAATGTTCCACGAGTTGCCCAAATATTCTTAATTACAATCCCTCTTATGGCCACAACAGCTCTTAATATACAACCCAAAGTGACTGCCATGAGAACCAGCGTAGGTAGCACCTCCGCGTGTTGTGTTCCACGCTTTGCTGGCGAACGAATGGATAGTATTTCTATTCGCCGTTGTTCACTTATGCAGTAAAGTGTATGTACTAAATGGTAGTTGCGTGGATTTACAACCAGGTCACTCTGTAATTGTTGCGAGCCGAATAATCCAAAGAAATCCGCTGTATATCAAAGCGCACTGCTATGTCGTTCCTTGGCGTACGAGATTTGACATGTCTTTAAGGAATCTTCGAGGCCATTTACGAGTACATAACGAAGATTACGGCATAACTGAGAGAACAAAACAGGCTAAGAGTTGACATAAGAAAATATTCAAATCAAACAAAAATAAGTCCTCCTGAAGTCATAAAGGTTTTTCCAGCATCGGAGAACATGTGAGGGTAGTGTCACTATAGTTGATAGACACTGAAGTGATTTCCATACCCAAATATTGAGGTGTGAGGCGTTGTAGCAAACTTTACATAAAATACTGAGAACAGCGTCACAACCAAAAAGCGACAAAGCTCCATTTAGGGGCCAATCCTATGCAATTTTGGTTGCGATGGAAGGTAAGTTTATTTACAAAGCAATCACAATATATTACTCAGCGTTAGTGATCACGGCCAGGGCCAACGTAAAACTAAGGAACAAAACAAACACAACTTTATACAGTGTAGCATACTGGATATATAGACACTAGCTCAAACTAATACATCAGAGGCCCGATGTAGTGCATACTGGCAGGAAGAAGTGCAGCAATTTTATATCAACTTAAAAGGATATCCAGTTTAATTAGAGAAAATGGCTAGTATCTGAAAATGAGGTTTGAAAGAATTAATGACTTGTACCACTAAGGTGACCGAATATATTTGTTTCCCGTAACGAACTACTTTGTGTCTCTCAATGCTTCTCTACTTACAGGCTACTTGCAGTTCCCGTGAGAGGCTACGAATGGGCATCTTTCGTCAGTTACGGCTCAACCTGTTCGACGGTTGAATCCGTCAACCTTAGTGCTAAGCTTTTCCACAAGGGAATGCTGGGGTAGTGGCTGAAAGACGACTGCAGATTAATTGGCCACTTTATTAACCTCCTATGAAATAGCGTCGCGCACGTGAGAATGTCCTGCTAGAGGGCGCTAGCATTGCTGACTAATGGGTCAGTAATTTGCTCTGTTGTCTTCCTTTTCCTTCCCGATACCTTTTGTATCTTGCTCGGTTTTTCTGCGTAAAACATTGAGCGTGAAAAACTTAAGCTACGAAGTTTTAAAGTTACTGTACTTGGTAGCTTATATAAGTAATCAAGTGTCACTCCAATTTATGCAAGAATCGTGAGCTTAACGTTTAATCAAGTTGCCATACTCTCAGGGGACACCGCAAAAATAAAATTAGAGTCGAAGAATTAGTGTATTAGTTTAGAGAGCGCTTTTCTATAAAATTCCCGCGTTCAGGAAGCTGATTTTTTGTAACCGTTGCTGTTCCTCTAGAAGGAGAAAAATAGAAAAATCTGAGAGAACAATACAATAACACATAAGTATCAATTAAGGCCGGAATGATGTAACTAGTAGCAGTACCTTGCTGGCTGGCGGAAGTAGATGCAAAAAGAAAACTACAAGTAGGAACGTACAAAGAAGAGATAGCGATATACAGTTATAACTGATTGCACTACCAAAGGAGCTTCGTAGCCAAATAGAACCTCTCTTGTAAAATAATTCTAAGCTAAAAAATCATAGGGGACGCTTGTTTTATCCAGTCCTTCCGTTCGAACGCCTCGTATGCACTGGCTACAATAGCCATTTGGGTAGAAAACTCATTTCGGAGCTCAGAGGGAAGCGCAGGTAATCGAAAATAATCTCAGTAATGTTAAGACGTTTTAAGAAGTGCCGGTAGTAGTAGCTAGAAAATGCAAAGGCCTTTTGAGGCATACAGGAGACACGCTTTATCGAAAAAGCTCGCTCCACAATACTTCTCAGTCCTACCTGTGACAAAACTCACGGCCAGGAAAACTACCATTTTTCGCACGATGCTGCCGACGTAGTCAATGCAATGCACCATCGTATACCAGCCAACGACCAGGTATCTTGACGGTACTTGGGAAGTCCGCCAGGAGGCTTTTTGATGTCCTCCAAAAGTAGAAGTTATACGGTAACCCTTGGCTTTTCACATTTGCAAGTAGTTTGAAGGATTATCGTTAGAACGCTTCGTTGAAGCATGATGCCGGCCAAGTGATTCTTGTGCCGAGATGTCGAGAGTAACTACGTTTTGAAATAACAAAGACTGGGTTCATTGTGACGCCAGTATGAGATTAACGTCACGATGCTCTAGGTTACGGAGTCCAGGAACGACGGCATTGTTATCGGAATAGCGGAAATAATACCCGGAGACAGAAACATTTGTAGAATTCATCACAAAGGGAACAAATTTGTGTGTGACATTGCTGGCCTCCTCTCTACGGTAGTCATTTATGATGTCAGTTTCTTCACAGGCGCTAAGTAAATAGAAAAAGAGTTACGGTAAGCACTAACACTGCCCGACGATACGAAAATCCAAACGAAAAATCCATGCGTAGGCAAAAACGACTGCTTGTACTGCTTTCTTACTGTACTATGCACTGCTGCCAAAAAGCTCCTTGCGTACAGGAAACTTCAGATTAATGGCTCCAACTTTCGATCATAAGAGCAAGTTTCGCTTCCTACATTGAAACTGTTCTACTTAAAAAACTCGATCATACTGCATGAGAATGCAAGCACGACAGAGTAATAGAGAAACTAACCTACAAATACGAAGAAGTTAAACAATTGGCGATATAATGCACAGCTGGCACGAATATAACGTGTAAGGACGTACAGCTGTTTTTATGACATGTCTTAAGTACAAAGAAGTCGTTAAGGTGCGGAAAGGGCTATGCAGGAAAAACCAGAAGGTATAGAAGACGAAGACAACCTCAAAAATCTAAAAGAATGACGGTAATCAGCGGCGGATGATCGATCAAAGTCAAACAAAAAACCAGAAAAAAGGTTCTCATAGGACAAAATCATAATGCGGCGACGGAAATCTGAAGTTCTAGGGATTCTGACAGAGGAGGGGAAATGGTTCTGGAATGGACCCTTGTAAAC
>NW_019213449.1:31523-64118 GCF_002532875.2 Varroa jacobsoni
TTTTATTAAAAGAGGCATCACCGAACAATACTTGCAAGAATCATTTAAGACTGAAAAGTCCAATCGTTCCATAAATGACTAGGAAGAGCTTGAGCGGTTACTCATTAAGCCTTATTCGCTGATCAATACCAAACGAACCAAACCGGTAAAGTTAAATTATTAATGGAACTTCGGCATAATAGAAGAAGAAAAGCCTACTCCCTGGCTTGGAGGGCTATCAAAGAACCATAGGTAATGTCAGAGTGGCTCCTGACCTGGTAGTTACCTACCATCATATATAGCACGTCCGATGTGATGGAGAACACGGAGGGTGACTCCGACGAACTGATCCGCTAGGCACTTGCTATTTCTTTTATCGGCCCACTGTTTAAATCAAAATTCGGGTTTGAATGAGAGGGTAAAGCCTACAGAGGAAACGGTTTTTGTGGATACATGGCTCACAGTACCGGTTCCGTCTAATCTAATTAAACAACTTAAGTTGCCATCTTCTATTAAAAAAAGTTGATGCCGAGAGTTGTGAGATAGTACGGGAGAAATTTGTTTACGTCGGTGGCAACTTTTATCTTTGCAAAAGATATGCAAGATCGAAATGAAACAAGGGTCACCTAAGGGAAGTACATAGCCTACTCTAAAAAAAAAAGGGTTAGCATCCAGTACCATCTCGATACCTGCCGCCTAATCCTGAGTATAACGGTATCATAGGACATCATGGTAAAGGAGTGGAAAAAATATATCAATATCAGACGCTTACCCAGAAGGCTAGAGAGAACATCCTCGAGAAGTTGCAACCCGAGTGGGAAAGTACAACAAGGTTCATATTAGGAAATCAATGAACGTTATGGGACGGAATGGATTAAATAAGTATGCAAGCCAGTGTATCTCTTCTTATGTTTGTTGTTCCTTTACATAGTGTTTTTATTTAATTGTTATTATTTGAGTCGAACGAATTATATTAACACTACATTTCTATTGAAATCCTTTAAACACCGTACCTTCGCAATAAATTATCATTCCTGTACCACTTGTAGGGAACGCAATGATTCTGTTATGAAAACACTTCAAAATGAACGTATTACATATAAGACCGTGCAGAATGACAACGGGTACACAATAGAAGTTAGAGATACTGTGGGCTTTTCGTGGAGTTGAGAAAAGGGCAGAGATAAATGTGGTAGCATTGCAGTTCGACAACATTAAATGTAAGCCCGAATTACCCCGAAAAATAATTCGAAATAAGGCTCAGCAGCTGTAACGGAACTTATACATTCTTCTTGAAAAATTTGCCTGACAATAGCGTGACTCTGGTGCTGATATGTTTAGCTACATTCCTATGACACAGCATCAAATCTTTCGTTGCGTTTTCATGAATTTATTTAAATTTGTCGATTGCTTGTGATAATTAGCGATAGTGCAATAACTGCATCCAAACATATGTACATGCATGAAATATATTCTATATTAGATTGGTGAGTATTAGCTATAAGAGCAAGGCAAGCAAGGGATGAAGCTCCCATTAAAGGTAAGCGCCGCATTTAGTATAGATCATAGTGTCAACGGAGCTAGCAGTATCGTCAACTGGTGAACGCGAAAGCCTTTACTAGCTACAAATGGGCTTTGCCGCTGTCCCACACCTCCTCACCGCTATTCCGAGCTATGCAAAAAAAAAAGTAGCTTAAACAAGTGGTGAGCAAAGGGTTATAACCGCTGCTTAGTCCTTACACAGTATTTGATATATTCAATATGACACAGAAATAGTTGACTAGATGGAGTACATAACCCTGTATCATAAGGTTCAGGGTGAAATAGCGAACGAGCATCCGCAACAGAATTAAAAACTTAACTTTGTCGTCATATAACGTCGGGTTAGTGTTGTTGTCCATTGGTGATTTATTTTTTTTAAACGCGTCTAATAATGATTCTTCAAAACTGATTTAGATCGAAGTAGAATGAAATATAGCGTGGTCGAAGAAATCTTGACGGCCAAAATTGAAGCAACTTTTAACTTTAAAACAGAGTGGCTATACGTCTTTTTGATATACGGTCTTCTCCCATTTTTTTGACAACATTAGGACCCCATCAGCAAAAATTGTAATAAGCGATTTTTGCATTCCGCCTTTGGAACTCCATTAACGCCATTAGATAGATAGATGACCGTTTAATAGCGTAAACTTCGGTCTATACGAGAGATATATTAAAACTTTCTATCCAGCTTCTCTCAAAATGTGAGTAGTCCGAAAAACGAGGCCTTTTTTTTTGCAGTAGCTTCGGTTTTTCCAATTAATTATTGTAATCTTGCTAGTTATTGACAGTCGAGATCCGAATGCACCGTTTGGCCAGGCGACAATAACTCATCATGCGCGACTTCTTTGTGATCCCACCAAACACGTAACGTCATCACCTTCTGTGGCCTCAATCAGAGCTTTGCCACACATTATGAAACAAATTTTTTTAAAATAGTCTTTATTTGCAGATGATTTATCATCAAATCACAGCTACTGACGTGTCCATCTTACTGAACTTTTCAGGTAATTTCGTCAACGTTTTCGAAATTGGTTGACCACTATGACAAGCATCTTTGACATCGAAACTTTTAGAACGAAAGCAACGGAATTACCTTTAGGCCACTTGTTTCGATAACGCATCGTCACTATAGACAGAAGAAATTTTTAGACTGCTTGAGCAACACTTATCGTAAAAAAAATTGTATAAGTTATCAAATTTTTGCCGATACTTCATTTAACTGCAATCAGAATAAAGTCATTCGAACAATTTAGAACATCCACTATTGTCAAATCATACTGCTCGACGTATATTATCTAAAGTTAACTAGTTAGAAAAACCGTGACTAACAGACCGATAATCTAACATTAGATTAGAAAGAAACTTTCCTTTGTCTTTGTTGTATACTTCATATACACCGTTTGAAAGCGGTCTTGCTGCGATATATATATGCATGGTTTTGTTAGAAGAAACATACCTACAGCTATACTTATAATAGCTTGTTTTTTTCTAACCGATAATAAAGTCTACATTGTTCTAAAGAAATGTTTCAGGCTTAACGCCTAATACGGCTGCCAAATATTGCTTCTGGCAGCCGGTTCCCTGCATGAAACTGAACGTAATAACGGTCTCGCACGTAGACCGCTCACGCGGTTATTGGTCTGTTTCATTCGGTGGCGCGCAATACAAAAGCGATGTTAAAATTTTGGACAAGGTTGGCGAAGTCAGCGTCTGATGAGTTCCGGCCTAAATAGCAGGTTGACTAATTTCCAGCGCTGGGCGAAGTTTGGTCGAACGACGATGGCGTTGCCAGTACCCGTCACAGGTGTGATTCGACTTGTATGTGAAATGACTGATGTTCTCGTAAAGTTCAAAAAAGACCTCTATGAATGCCTGCCATCAGAAAAGCTAGGACCGCCGGAACGGTTTTTCTAGCGATGCGAGTGGAAAGGAAAAATTTCAGTGCAACAGAAACGACCGTTGCGAGAAGACCGAATTCGTCTGCTAGCCAAGATTCAAAGCTCCTCTCGTCATCGCAGTAAAAAAGAGCTCCTATGTAGAATTACTCATTCCACGGTACTATAATACATATGTTGTCAGCGAAAATTACTCATAAGCAACACATGAGGTCACTACAGCCCACAGGTACTTAAAAAGTCGCTGTAGAGTGCCGCTGACTGACATACAGTATTGCAGCACCTGATAGGTATAAACGTGACTGTAAATAAATAGATATCTTCATCTAGTCTTTAGTGATTATTGTATCACATTAGGCAATAAGAACACAACAATAAACTTTATGCTTCACGCCGTCATATGAAGAATAAATCGTTCTAAAATCTATAGCAAGACGTTCAGTTTGCATGACGTGAAGAAACGCTGGTTACGAGATACAGTACGTATAGGGAAAGAGACTACATTACAAAGCCTTGAGTAATGTACTTTATTATCTCCCTCTGGTAATTTGCTGATAATGAAAGGGGAGCTTGAATGACACAGATTTGGGCCAGCGTATATGGTTTTTGAATATCTTCATTTGGTAATTTTAATAGAAAAGTCCGACTAACAGTTAGATTGAGCACGTCCATGCGTAGGCTATTTATAATTGTTTCTATGCTCAAAATTATACTTCTTTGTTGTTGATATACTAGGCACAAATTTCCTTTTCGTCCTTTCCCCGAAATTAATAAGCCTTGACATGATTTGCGTCCCGATTGTGATAGACAGCGGGACGCTTTTTTTCATCGAAGCACTTATTTGGCCATACTCATCAATCACGCTCAAAGGTGAATACTCGTGAACACTTCTTTTGTGATTCTATTGGTTTAATTGAGAAAGTGCGCATTCGCATGTGGTCATTTTTTGTTTGATATTTTTTGAAATCGGTTTATGAGAAATAAATAGTACTGGTTGGTTAAAGAGGAGAAACGCCAAGTCCATTAAAAACTTTCCACCTAGTCTCAAAACGTGGAACTATTTGCATAAAGCTTAGACTTCGTTCGTGCATTTATTACTATTCATGAGATAATGACAGACAATTATCGTACAACGCAGTTGATGGTAATAGAAGATAACAGTGTGTTTTAAATAATACAATTTGTTTGCAGCAGGTAGAAGCTGCTGCAGTTACAGAGATTTTTCTAATCATATCTTCAACAGAGTTAATGAGAATTCTGTAGATGAGGCTCGTTATATATCCTCGAATGAAGAAATATGAATTTAACAGATTGGCCAAAAAGGTGACTTTTTGAGCAAAATCTAATTATTTGATTATTACGGGCCCCAAATCGGATATTGGCCACGATGGAAAAATCTGCTGAGTGCCTTCTGGAAGCCTATACTACTACGTAAATAGTGTCTAAAGCGCATTTCTATGAATGTGTGGTCATAGTAGCCCATACAGGACAAGCCCACAGCTTTGCTAATTTAAATGTTAGTGATAACAAAGTTATCATCATAAAGATTTATAAGATCCAAAGGATTACTATTACAAAGGAAAAATTAGGCTAATAGCTGAAAAAAGACCTGGTTGTGTGGTTACCGTGCCGCCTCATAGGTCTATTGAAAGATCCCAGACAAATTAAGCAAGACCCACTCAAGCTGCTCTTAGTGGGGTAGGTCTCTAATGCTAAGTCGAAGCGGCCATTTGTTCACACAAAGAATAGCCAGATAACAAAACTGATATTATAATCGCTATACTGGTGTCAAAAATGTCGAAATACGTACGATATTTTTTTTCTATATCAAGCAAGCGTTATAGTTACCGCCGTTGTTTCATGTGGGAACCTCCTGCGACATTATCAAGCTAAGAGATCGCCTACATCCTGATTTCTGGCAAAACAGCTAGTAATATATTGAAAAAGGGATTTTACAATAGAATTTTTTTTGCCTAGTCCAATTTCCAACTGGATAGTACCCAACGGAATATAAAGTTTTAGCCTAATTCTAAGTAATTCCTTTCCTTGCTCGGTTCCTTAAGATAGCTTATATTGAACTGCGTAGCCTAATTAGTCTCTTAAGCAATGTTAAAACAACGGTACCAATGCCTGTCATAAATAAAGACAGGTGAGAACCAGCTGTATCCAAAAGCTTAACGCTGACACCTATAAACTTTTCGCTGTATTAAAAAGTCTCGGCAAAAAACTAAAAAAATCAAGTCTATCATACCTACAATATCTCTTGATTGATTACTACTGCCTGTCTCGAATGGCTTGATTAAATCAGTGCTTCTCACATACACCCATATCTTTCTAGATGATACTTGCCAGATCAGTTTCAATTTAAGGCATTTAGCCATGCATCTATGACCTGAAGCCCCTAGGCCCAGTTAGAAGAATGTTTGGAATATCGTTAATCTATAAAAATAACCCTCCTAAATATGAATTTTCAGATTTAAAGGGTCTGCTTATATAATATATTGAAATACCATGGAAAAGATTAACGAAGCTAAGAACTGACGTAATTATATTTAAAAACAATGCTATAGCCTATTTTTTTTAAGACATGCGACTTTAACTTTGAGATTTATTATATTTGAATTGTTACTCCGCGCCAAGATTCACAAACATTATTTTCATGCCAGCATTGATAAAGATAAGTTCGATAAGCTGTAATTTTGTAAATCAGCAGAAAACTTTTTTGCATCTGTATAATGCCAAGACACAAATCGGCATTGTGTGTTTCTGAAAAGGTAAAGTGATCCCTTAAAAGTGTATTACGGGAGGTAAACTTATTCAGCTTCATAGCAACGCAAACGAAACTCTTATTGACATTCTGTTATGTATCTATATATGCTCAGTCTCATACAAAATATATTAAATGTTTTAAGTCCCTTGTTAAAGCCTTTTTCCCTAAATTCAACGATAGAGTTAGCCTTCTATAGCCTAGAGAAGCTTCTATCTAAAACGGTGATTAAAAAACAAAATAAACGTCGGTTCTCGCGGAATGCTGTTGTTACTCTAGTTGATCGATTGTCGGAAAAAACAAGCTAAGCATGGCGGATGCAGCAGCTCGCTCGCAACAATATGAGTATAAGGCAAACTCTAATCTTGTGCTAGTTGCGGACACTAGACTGATCGAGAGACGAGCTCGAGATGAAGCCACGGGTAAGCAAGTTGTGTTCAACTGTGCTATCATCAATGAAGAAGCCAATTTCAGCAAGCCGAGTGTTTCCTCCCGCCGCTTTCGAACATTACTAGCCGGCACACCGTCGAAAACGCTCAAAATATGTTTTGCAAGATTGAGATCGAGTTATGATAGAAGTTCTAGGCGAAGATTTACCATCTTGCCGTATTTCGCTCAGTCATGAAGTATTCATATACAGTAGCGTGACACACCCTGGAATCAATTAATTGTTACGATAAAACCTTGTGTCGTCCACGAGGCAAAACAAGCACAATATATTTGTCTATTTATAATTAAAAGCCATAATGTTCCCAGATGCAACACTTTGTTCTTAAAAAACACGATTACAATGAGTGCAGATGCGCGCTAAATACAAAAGCTATATAAAGTGTTTTCAAAACCTGCAGAAGACAACTGTTTTTGTGAACGTTACTAATATAATTGATCTGGTCAATTGCTGATTCTTGGTCGGCGTTTTTTTTCGCTAATAAGGAGGTCTTATAATATAGTAACAATAATGTTGTTGTTGTTTTTTTTGTACAAAGTCGTCGCTTTCACTTGCATTGCAACATGATTACCTACGCATATATATTGATCTATGAAACATTAGCTTTTACAGTTAGTTTGACAAGAACGGAAAATCTACTTCAGTGTTTAATACGAGCGATGGTTTTGGGGTTAATAATCTATTTCTACTATCCATAATCATGAGGTTATGAAAATGGTCAGGCGTATGCGTTGGTTAGGACTCTTTTGTTTTTCCTCGTTGAGGGTCGTCATATCGCAGAAAATACCGGATATTTTTTTGTGAAATTACACTGCTTTCGTACATGGCTGCACCGTACGGCCTCCGATACAGGCCAAATATTCTTCTTCCGTGAACGGCGATTGGAAGATGAAGTTAAACTGCGGCTTTTTTTAAAGCTGACGAAAACTTTAAAATTTTACGGCGTTTTGATTGCGTTTAGTTGCACTAACCGTGTAAGGTAACTGAACGAATGACTATGTTTAAATTTTATTTCGCCAATTGTACTAAGAATCACTGCCTCAGGCAAGTCAAGATTGCTTATATTTTAAGCATTCTCCGGCGAAGGACAGTCTTCATTCGTAGGTCAATCATGAGTACTGTCTTGTATTTTTTGTGGGCAAAATGGTTGCAAACTGAATCGGCTTTATTTAAGTTATGCGTTGTCGTAATGTTATGCCCGCTTAAAGTTCATATACGTGATATCAAAGGGCCTTTTATGCTGAATTTCGTCGCTTTCGTAGCCGAATAGATTATTATACGCCTGATAGAGTTAATGTGAATACTGTGATGAAAAAATGTTTTTCACTACATGTATATGTTCAAAAAATGTCTTATATAACATTGAATATCGTTATTACATGGGATATTGATGTACCGAATTTTTACCAAAATTATTGACACTAAAAACTAATTCTATCTCTATTGAAATGGGATTGTTGATTTAGGTGAAGTGTGCTCCCTCGTGGGAAAACTGGATGGTACAAAAATGGGAGACCGTTACGAGCGGAACCGACCCAAGGACAGTAGCAATGACGATGTCAAGAAAAAACGAGGGGGCTCCATTAAGAAACGAACTGGCGACCTCTCACTGCCTGCTGCTAGTGGCGCTCGAGGGGGCCAGAAAGGACATCATGCGCCCCTTAGCTCTGTGCTGCATGAATCCACAGATGATATGACTGGAATCGAGTACAGACCGAAAACGACGGAAACACGACAGACATATGAAGTGTTGCTTAGCTTCCTACAGGATATGCTTGGTGATAATCCTAGGGAATTGCTATGCGGAGCAGCAGATGAAGTCCTGAGGACGCTTAAATCAGATCGCGTTAAAGAAACTGAACGTCGTAAGGAGTTGCAGGAGTTACTAGGAGCTATTGCCGATGAAAGGTGCGTATTGACTCTAACAAACGTGAAACAAATCAAATTAGCTTGATAGCTGAAACAGCGACATACAATATTCTTCATGGTAGTAGTCCTCTAAGCATCTCGTTGTGTCATGTTAAACGTAGCCAGTTTAGTATTCAAAATTTAGCCAGCCTTGGGTTTAATAGACGCTTTCTAATTAGTGGGAGCTATGTTGTATTGATGTGTTTTTGGATCATCGGTGCAGATATGCTGTACTCGTCAACCTCTGTAAGAAGATGACAGACTACTCCGCCAGCATTGGGCAAGGTGAAGAAGACACAGCTGCTGACATCGACGAGACATACGGAGTTAACGTTGAGTTTGACAGGTACAATGTTGCATTTCTATGGGAGTGTTCGAAACTGTTTAATGACCTTTTATAATACCCGCCTTGCTCAAGACGTAACGACATATCGATTGCGCTATGATATGTCTTTTTCAGGCATAGCAGACTTTGTCGCTACAACTTTTTGTCAATATCTTTAGGTGTGTCTTAACCATGTATATCTGTTTTCTAAAGGTCGGACGATGAAGAGTCCGGTGAGGAGATGTTAAATACGGTTGATGAAACATTGAGTGATGACGCTGAAGGAGAAGATAACCTCTCTGGGGCCACGCTGCTCGCGTCTAACTCTGATGGCAAGAAAAATCGGGACAAGTCTCAGCAGCAGAGCAACACAAAGAATGCTAAGGTTGGCAAGAAATTTAGTCAAAATGATGACCCATATATTCTACTATTGATGGATTGATTTGATGTTTCGAATATTGCGCACTATCGCTTATTATAACTCTTAGCTTCGAAAAGGTAAGATCTGTAGCACGGTACAGCAACCCCGTGGTGATACTTTTTGCATTAATCATTTTAGTCCACATACGCTTCTTTTTGAAGTGAAAGTGAGTATTACTCTAGGCATTATTAAATGCATATCGTACTCTTACGTAGTGCTTTGCTAGATTTCCTGTATGAATTATGTTTGTTGGAATGATGCGTTGGATGATAAAGGTCTGCGATGGACGTTTTCAAATGTTTCGGGATTAAGAACTTTCATATATTATTGTGAACTAATTCATTTCGAATGAAACAAAAACTTGCTGATCAACTGGGACATACTCAGTTAGTGGTTTCGAATCATCATACAAAAAATGCAGAAAGGATCAAAAAGAATAGATAACTGAAGGCAAAATGCTATCGGTCAGAAAAGATGCAGAGGGACTTTGTTACATGGTAGTAATCGTCTTCACTCAGCTTTGAAAGAACCATAAACTATCTTCCGTTTGACTTGAGAACCTTTCCATTAGGAAGGTTTTTTCAGACTAATACATAATTAGATCGATGCAAATTCTGCTGACCAGAACACGGTCCTCTTGGTTAAAGCAGATCAGTAAATGAGTTTCAGAGAGTTTGACTCAAAGAGCCGAGAGACTGATAATTGGTACAAAATCACAGATCCCAGCGCGCACCACTTGATTATTAAAGTTTCGAGACTGTTTGGGAATATAGTTGCGCATTAATTAAAAATGGCGAGACCTCATTTGTACAGTAAAAAATGTTTGAATATAGGAGCTGAATTTATGTAAGATCGATTTATCTGCGGATCGTTTACCTTTGTTTGTCTGTACTAGTTTCTAGACAAACATACTTGATTTACTCTGTTTGAATTTGTGAATCTTTTCTTACCCAGGGTGCTTCGTCGGGAGGTAGTGAGCCTCTTCATGCTCGGAATATCGATGCATACTGGTTGCAACGCCGGCTCTCCAAGGCCTATGACGATCCCGTGGCCGCCCAGGCAAAGGCCGAGGAAGTACTTGCCATTCTCAAAACGGCAGCCGAAGAGCGTGACCTCGAAAACAGACTTGTCCTCCTGCTAGGCTTCAGACAATTTGAATTGATTCGACAATTACGTGAGCATCGCAATCTAGTTCTCTATTGCACCCTTTTATCGCAAGCTCAAAGTAAACAACAGCGGCAGAAACTCCGAGATCGGATGAAAGCTGACTCCGAATTAGCTAAAATCCTAGTGCAGCTCGAGGCAGCGGAAGATCCAGATCCAGGCATTACGGCTGTTGGTAGCAGCGTTAACGAGGTAAGCAGATGGCAGTCTATGTAACTATATCGGATTGAATACTCTTAATACTAATCGTAAGTATATTTTCGCAGGGACAATAGAAAAGATTGTCCCTCTTTGTCCCTGTGATGGTGAAATGGTAACTACTAACCAACAACGTAATGGCAGTTTAGGTCCGAAACCGAGCACAGACAAACTCCATTTCGCGCTGGGGGCCGTTTAAAGCAATACATACCAGCAACACCGGACATATGACTTAAAACACCTATTTCAGTAGTGAACGAGTCATGTACCGCCCAAAGAGTACCGCAGGAGACGTTTTAATCGCGCTCTGTTGACTGACATCGGGGTAATCCTGGCAGTGCGAACCTTTATGAAATTGCAGGGTAACAGTGTGGGACACCGTTATAATGACAACGCATTTTATGCAAAGCTCGATCTTATCACTGTTCCCAATTCTATCTTGATTTTGTTCATCTAGAAAACTTTGTGCCTAAACATTTGCGTAACAGCTTTCACTTTTACATGTTGCATCTTCGTTGTAGCGTTTGGAACTGTCAAATCAGACCAATTATGTTATTGGCGTATTCTGTTAGAAATTTGAATTAGTTGAAAAACTAATTTCATTTGCTAACCTGAAATATTTTGGTTACCTATTCCAAGTTGGCCGCATGTACGTTATACACAATTGTGTTAATGTTTATTTTCATCGCCGTTGACAACGACTAATGAAAAGATAGCACGCTGAGAGTTGGTAAATTTTCTAAGAATGATCGTATTTCAGTTCTCTGTTTTTGCTACAATTATAAAACCTCATTTATATTCCATTAGCGAATACCTTATAGTTTATTAGGCAGTTATCCTAATTGTACTAGATGTTGGTTTGCGAAAATTGCTATCGGGTTTTTTGGTGGCAAAACCCCAGCTAAAGCTTACAGTTCATTTTCATAGAACGAAACGGTCAATGTTTCAGACACGTGGACGGAAGCGGCCCTTAGAGGACGATTCTGGTGGCGGCGGTGATGGATTCGGCAGCAGCCATGGGGATTTGGATGGTGAAGATAATGAAGACGAAAGTCGCCAGCAGCAGCATCATCAAGAGCAAAATCTACAGCTCTCAAACTGTCAGACTCTTGATTTGGAAGATTTGGCATTTGCACAGGGCTCACATTTCATGTCAAATAAACGATGCCAGTTGCCTGATGGTTCGCTTCGACGGACGCACAAAGGGTACGAAGAGATTCATGTACCGGCTTTGAAACCGCGTCCGTTCGCCGAAGATGAGAAGCTGATCCCAATTGATACGCTACCGACCTGGGCGCAACCGGCTTTCGATAAATTTAAATCTCTTAATCGGATTCAATCTCGATTAAAGGATGCCACGTTAAATACAGATCAAAACATTCTCGTTTGCGCTCCGACAGGAGCTGGAAAGACAAACGTTGCCCTGCTTTGCATGTTGCGGGAAATAGGAAAGCATATTAATCCGGATGGTATCATTAATGGCGATGCTTTCAAAATCGTTTACATCGCCCCGATGCGATCTCTTGTACAAGAGATGGTCGGTAGTTTTTCGAAGCGTCTCGAAAAGTACGGTCTTATAGTATCTGAGCTGACTGGCGATCATCAGCTGACACGAGAACAGATCAACGCGACCCAGGTGATTGTTTGTACACCGGAAAAATGGGACATTATCACCCGTAAAGGCGGAGATCGAACCTACACTCAGTTAGTTCGTCTGGTGATTTTCGATGAGATTCATCTTTTGCATGACGACCGTGGTCCCGTGCTGGAGGCACTCGTGGCTCGAGCAATCCGCAACATGGAGACGACGCAAGAAGAAGTGCGTCTTGTGGGTTTGTCGGCAACTCTGCCAAATTACAAAGACGTCGCAACGTTCCTACGTGTTGATTCACGACAGGGACTTTTCTACTTTGACAACTCGTTCCGACCCGTGCCCCTAGAACAAAAATTCATTGGTATCACCGAGAAGAAGGTTCTCAAAAGATTTGAAATTATGAATGAAATCCTCTATGAGAAGGTTTTAGCCAACGCTGGCAAAAGTCAGGCAAGTAATGCAATCATTTTGCGTAATTATGAACGATTTACCTTATTAGTGAAAAATATTTAGTGAACTAAAGGATAAAGTAAAAGATGGCAAAGTCAGGCCAAATAGGCCGCAAAAAGGACTGAGCTAGAATAAACAAATGTTGATTTATTTAATACTGTAAAATGTAATAGAAAGTTATATAGTTTATCTTGGTCTGTCGGGCTATTTTGTAGGCGTTAGTATTACAATGTTCATTCCCTAGATCAATTCCCGAAAAGTATGGGAAGGTTTAGTGGTAACGTGTTATTTATTCTCATAGGTGATGGTCTTTGTGCATTCACGCAAAGAGACGGCAAAGACAGCTAAAGCTATTCGAGACATGTGCTTAGAAAAGGATACTTTGGGCATGTTTTTGAGGGAAGGTTCTGCTAGTACCGAAGTACTGAGAAGTGAAGCGGAACAGGTAAAGAATGCTGAACTAAAGGATTTGCTCCCTTACGGATTTGGAATACATCACGCCGGAATGTCGCGCGTCGATCGAACCCTGGTGGAAGATTTATTCGCCGATCGTCACCTACAGGTACTCGTGTGCACAGCAACACTTGCCTGGGGTGTGAATCTGCCAGCGCACACCGTCATTATTAAGGGTACCCAGGTATATAGTCCCGAGAAGGGACGCTGGACAGAACTAGGCGCTCTTGACGTTTTGCAAATGTTAGGTCGTGCAGGTCGACCCCAGTATGATACGAAGGGAGAGGGTATTCTCATGACAAACCATTCCGAGTTGCAATATTACCTGTCCCTTCTCAATCAGCAGCTCCCCGTCGAATCCCAGATGATTAGCAAACTGCCTGATATCCTCAACGCCGAAGTAGTGCTCGGAAACATCCAGACAGTGAGGGACGCTGTCAATTGGCTCGGGTACACCTATCTCTACGTACGAATGATGCGAGCACCTCAAGTATATGGCATTACGTCGGAAATGGTTGCGGAAGATCCGCTTCTTGAGAAATTTCGTGCAAACCTGATCTTCACAGCTGCTATCGCCTTGGATAAGGCTCAGTTGTGCCGCTTTGATAAACGAACTGGTCAATTACAAATCACAGAGCTCGGTCGCATTGCATCCTACTATTACTGCGCACATGACACAATTGCTACCTACAATCAACTTCTGAAGCCCACGCTTAGCGAAATCGAGCTCTTCCGGGTGTTCTCTCTGTCGGGGGAGTTCCGTCACATCACTATACGAGAAGAAGAGAAGTTGGAGCTGCACAAGCTTATGGAACGCGTGCCTGTACCGATCAAGGAAAGTGTGGATGAACCTACAGCTAAAGTGAATGTTCTTCTTCAGGCATACATCTCGCAGCTGAAGCTTGAACGTTTAGCGCTGATGGCCGACATGGTCTATGTGACCCAGAGTGCTGCCCGCCTCATGCGAGCCATCCATGAAATCGTCTTACATCGTGGATGGGCTCAGCTCGCCGACAAAACTCTTGCGATGTGCAAGATGATCGACCGTCGCATGTGGCAAAGCATGTCACCGCTTCGTCAGTTCAAAAAATTGCCCGATGAAGTAGTAAAGAAGATTGAGAAGAAAAATTTCCCATGGGAAAGGCTGTACGATCTTAACGTGAGTGAAATAGGTGAGCTTTTGCGAATGCCTAAGATGGGTAAAACGGTCCATCGGTACGTTCACCATTTCCCAAAGCTCGAATTGGTTGCCCATATCCAGCCGATCACAAGATCATCTCTCAAGGTCGAGTTGACCATTACACCAGACTTTCAATGGGATGAAAAGATCCATGGCACGTCGGAAGCTTTCTGGATTCTTGTCGAAGACGTTGATTCCGAGAGGATTTTACACCATGAGTATTTTCTACTCAAACAAAAATTCGCTCAGGACGAGCATGTGGTGCGCTTCTTCGTTGCGCTATTCGAGCCCCTACCACCACAATATTTTATTCGGGTTGTTTCGGATAGGTAAGTTATGTATTAAATTGTTTAACGACTCTACTCCGCAAAAATGCGCTCTCATTCACAGCCCTTCATTAAATTTCAAAAAGATTTGCACCGGTAACCTATAGTACTTTATGTTTAAGAAATGAAAGGTCTAAGGTGAAAAAACTCAAGCAACGCTCTACAAAGCAAATAATTTCTAGGCGAAATAGCAGTCGTTGCCGGAGTAAATGGCAAATGCTAATTTGAGATCTACTTATTTCGTTCTTCTTGATTATTTGCAGATGGATCGGTAGTGAGACCCAGCTACCTGTATCGTTTAGACACATGATTTTACCTGAAAAATATGCGCCCCCAACGGAACTTCTCGACCTCCAACCGCTACCTGTGTCAGCCCTTCAAAACGCGCAATTTGAAGCCTTGTATAAGGATACCCTAACAAACTTCAATCCGATTCAAACACAGGCATTTAATGCCATTTACAACACAGATGACAACGTTTTTGTTGGGGCGCCAACAGGATCGGGCAAGACGATCTGCGCGGAATTCGCTATCCTTCGTTTGTTCAATCAACGAGATGAAGGCCGCTGTGTGTACGTGGCTCCTCGAGAGGAGCTAGCCTTCATTATACTCAACGAGTGGCAAGTTAAGTTCGGCAACGAACTTGGAAAAAAAGTGGTAGCACTTACTGGTGAAACTGGAACTGATCTAAAGCTTTTAGGTAGCGGGAATATCATCATTTCAACGCCTGAGAAATGGGACATCTTATCTCGACGATGGAAACAGCGCAGAAACGTCCAGAACGTAGATCTGTTTATTGTCGATGAGCTCCACCTAATCGGTGGCGAGGAGGGGCCGACCATGGAAATTATTTGCTCCCGTATGCGATACATCTCGTCGCAGCTCGAGCGGCATAACATACGAATCGTGGCTCTTAGCTCATCGTTAGCAAATGCCCGCGATGTGGCTCAGTGGTTGGGTGCTGGTGTTAATGCTACATTCAACTTCCATCCTAACGTGCGGCCTGTCCAGCTTGAGTTGCACATCCAGGGCTTTAACATGACACACAACGCAAGCCGTCTGCTAGCAATGGCCAAACCTGTATGCCAAGGCATCGCACGTCTTTCCCCTCGAAAGCCTGTCATCGTATTTGTGCCTTCACGCAAACAATCACGTATTACCTGCATTGAGTTATTGACCTATTCAGCGGCAAACAGCGTTGACAATAGCTTTCTGCACGTACCTGTTGAGGACCTTAAACCATTCTTGGACCAGATGGTCGACAATACGCTCAAAGAGGCCATTCAGGGTGGAGTGGCTTACCTACATGAAGGCTTAAAGGGTTCAGACAGAGCTCTAGTCGAGCAACTATTCGATTCGGGTGCCATTCAAGTATTGGTCGTTTCCAGCTCACTGTGCTGGGCTATCCCCTTGCAGGCCCACCTCGTTGTAATTATGGACACTCAGTTCTATAATGGAAAAATCCATTCGTATGATGACTACCCCATTACGTCCGTTTTACAGATGATTGGCAGGGCGAATCGACCTATGGCAGATGATGATGCCAAAGTACTCCTTCTGTGCCAGCAGAGCAAAAAAGAATTTTTCAAGAAGTTCCTTTATGAGCCATTACCAGTCGAAAGTCATTTAGATCACTGCCTGCACGACCACTTTTGTGCAGAGATTGTAACGAAAACAATCGAAAATAAGCAGGACGCTGTCGATCAACTAACTTGGACGCTCATGTATAGACGCATGACTCAAAATCCTAATTACTACAATCTGCAGGGCGTCACCCATCGGCATCTTTCTGATCATTTGTCGGACTTAGTCGAACAAACTCTTTCAGATTTAGAACAGTCAAAGTGTATTGCTATCGAAGACGAGATGGACGTATCGCCTCTAAATTTGGGTATGATCGCAGCATACTATTACATCAACTATACCACAATAGAAATGTTCTCAGTGTCACTCAATAATCGCACAAAGATCCGGGGTTTGTTGGAGATTATCAGTTCTGCAGCCGAATACGAAAGCATTCCGGTTCGACATCGAGAAGAAAACCTGCTGAAACAATTGTATGATAAGCTACCGCACAAGTTGACTGATCCCAAGTTTTCAGATCCGCATGTGAAGACCAATCTCCTGTTGCAGGCGCATCTGTCCCGTATTCAACTGTCAGCCGAACTGCAATCGGATACCGAAGTAGTCTTAACGAGGTCTGTTCGTCTGATTCAGGCTTGCGTCGATGTGTTGTCATCAAATGGGTGGTTAACCCCTGCTTTAGCAGCTATGGAGCTATCTCAAATGGTCACACAGGCGATGTGGAATAAGGATTCATATCTCAAACAATTACCGCATTTTGGCGCTGATGTAATCCGCCGGTGCAAAGAGGCTGGTGTCGAAACGGTTTTTGACGTTATGGAACTTGAAGATACCGAACGCAACAAGTTGCTGCAGATGTCATCAAGTCAGATGGTGGACGTAGCCAAATTTTGCAACCGTTATCCGAATGTAGAAATGTCCTTCGAAGTTGTCAATTCTGACGCAGTTCGCAGCGGAGGCACTGTCAACGTGGTGGTTCAGCTGGAACGTGAGGACGAACTTGTCGGCCCTGTTGTGGCTCCATTGTTCCCGCAAAAACGTGAAGAGAACTGGTGGCTTGTAATTGGCGAACCATCAACAAATTCTTTGATATCAATCAAACGTTTCGGCCTGCAACAGAAGGCTAAGATCAAGCTTGATTTTGTCGCACCGTCGTCCGGCGAGCATAGCTACGTATTGTACTTCATGAGTGACGCTTATATGGGATGCGATCAAGAGTATAAATTCAATTTGAAGGTTGGATTTGCTAAACGGCGCCACAGTGATGATGAAAGTGATTGAGAATATAATTATTATTGGTGTGAAAATAATTACGTACCGGGTAACGCGCTGCACAGGCACAAAATTGCGATTAAATATTTGTGTAATACTGCTTCAGTACGGCATTATTTAAACCATAATTATATGAAATTAGACAAAGACCATTAGTGTGTTATTGTATTTCCATTAACATTTGTTTATTGTGCTGGAACGTTTGTTTGAAGCACGTGTCTTAGAGGGCAGAATAGATGGATATGAAACCGTATATATATATATATAAATTACATACAACCAATATGTAGACATTGACGGCGAGTTGGAAATGGCCACTAACTAATTAATATGAAGAAGCGGAGATTAGAAATAGGCCAAAGCGCACTTACGAGCGACTGTAATATGCATACACTTTGGCCAACGAGGAAGAGCTATAAACTGATCAAACTAACAGGCTACGCATAAAGGAAGACATCTGAAATATAGTTCATGCCATATTGAACTATATCTTCGTGTGTTTATTAATTTGCGTAACGTATATAATAGTAGATAAAATTAAACTAAATTATAGTGAGCTAATCTTGTTACAAGAAGAATCACGAATAGATCAAGTAAAAGTAAAATTTCACAACGAAATGACCTTTTCGTTGTGTTTTGCCGTTCAGGCTCCAGTATAACGGTAGCTTTGCTCCGTATAACGGTGTTAAGAAATAAGATGCTTCAAGATGGATGTCTTCGGATTTTTGGCGTTGGGTTGCCGCTTCTGTGGTTAACATAAGTGTACGAGGATGCGTTACGTTTTTGACTAGCACCTGGTTTCATCCATTCTTCTCATTTATATATGTATGATCTTTGGATTGCGTTTTGTAATTCTATAGTTCCGGCTCCACAACTGTTGACAAATCACTGTGGGAAGGAGTAATGAGAAACTGACGCTAGTCGAACAAATTTCTCTTAGCACTGATCTGTATAGCCCAAAACGTTCGAAATAGAATATTTATAGGTATCTAAATATTTAAGTTGTGCGTGTGTGCTGCTGATCACGTTAATTGTAGATTCAACGTAGATACAATGTAGACCCATAGTTGAAATCGAAACCATTTTGACCCTAACAACAAATGTATGCTCTTCCTATACGTAGGCATGTCTCTTTTATAGCTTCAAATCTATCTTCGACCCCATCAATCAAGAAAGAACAATTTCATACGGAGAGTACAAATCCACTACAAAGTAATCAAAATAATAAACATTACTACATATTGTCGCATTTAAGCCTCCTATACTCGCTTACGGAAAGCGTTTTGTATTAGTTTACACATTGTGGCAGCTTCTTAAATCGTAGTAGTTCTATGTTTAAGGCAAGCTTAGATCCAATTCTGTAATAATCTTTCATTAGTAGGAACTCAAAAAATGTAGGCGAAGAGTAAGATTACGTTCATATAGTCATCATTACCTCGAAATTAGTAAAAGCAGAAATTATATAATAGTGATAGCAACTCACGGCATAACAGATGGACCTAGAAACAAACGGAGGTGCGCACATTGACGCAACAACGCAAGGTCTGCATTTTAATCCGCAGAAACACATTTTATCTAGAACTAAAGATATAATTTTTCATAATGAGTTGAAAATTATGTTAATTTATTACAGAGCCCACTTCATTGCAGGATTAGCTAGTGACCAACAGTAATTTAACATACGGAGAGGACTTTTAGAAGACATTTTCTGCAGACCTAAATTCGGAAGCATTTAGCGAAGCATATACACGCCAATAATTGATACAGTACACTGCAGAAATATTAACATAAATCTGTAATCAGAGTCTATCAACATTATGATAAAATTACGCGGGAAACTTCTTTGACCAGTTACTACATCTTCAGGTTACCGCAGTTATTTAACTGTGTTTGTTACTCCCCGTGCTGTCAGGCAAGACAACTTGTTTTTCTTGCTCGGAAGACGACTCGAATCTTGCTTCTTGGCCTCAGGACAATGTTCGAAACAAGCTGAAGCTTATCTCGAGGATCCAGAGATATCCAGTCGTACCTATCAGTCAATAAGATAGGAAACCAAAGAAATTAAACTGATTTTATGCTTTTTTAAAAGTCATTTGCTTTTTTTTTTTGTACGGAGAATGAAAAAGCTGTAGGTGTGCAATAGGACGATAATTTTAAAAGAGAAATGGTTGCTCTACAATTAACGACAGTGCGCTCTTTCATTTATTATGAAGCTCAGACAACGAATCACCTGGCGAGAAGATGGCAGAGTGTAATCTTTTCCTCTAGAAGTGCAAAGCGCTGGCCGATGCAGTTCCGCGGGCCGGCCGAAAATGGTACAAACGTGAATGGCTTTCGACTTGCTGCATCGGCCCCAAAGCGCTCGGGTATAAACTCCTCGGGGCATGGAAAGACGGTCGGGTCGCGGTGGAGTCCAAATAAATCGACGCTGACATTCGTCCCACGTGGAACTGTTTTACCTGGAAGATGTTCACACTAATGTTACAATATCGAATGCCTGCTAAGTTGTATTTTAACGGAATGCCAAAGTCAAGGCAGCTTAACGATTATTAATTAAAAACTAAAAATGAAGGATAGTTAAAAATGTATTATATAATAATAATAGTATGGGTTCGCATATTAATGCACCATTAAGTTCATAAACGTTATAGAATCTTTTTTTTTGTGTTTTAGGTCCATTACTTAATCCATTAATTACTACTTAAGACGGTCGGCCTCTTCTACAAACAAAGTGTATCTACACCCAAAATTTAGTAAACAAAGATATCACCCATTGCACTATCAACGATACAAAGTTTTCAAGACAGGCTACCTCATAGCCTATCCTTAATCTCCATTAGCTTATATGTAGACTGCATACATTAGGCCCTTTTTTGTTTTATCGTTAGATAAACTCTAGATGAGGCAGCATCTTACAGGGTGAGAGAGATAGTCCTAGTAGTAACTCATTTCAAGAAAATTCGAGAATAGGAACACACTATTACAGGTAAGCGAGGAACGGGATTTTGCGATTGAGCTAGTACTTTCGAAATTAGGCGGCTCAGCTAATTCCATATTTTATAATATTTTTAAGAGAAGCGATTCGAAACCTTGTGATTTTACTTCAGCTAGGACGAACACATTACTAAAAAAATTTGAGTAATTAAAGACCAAGTAGTGATTTTTTGCCAAGCTGTAAATGCCGTACTTCACTTTCACACATGAATATATTATTTCTGAGTCACAGTCATTTAAAAAATGCGTGCCCTATATTGGCAATATAGTTTTCAAGATATGCGTACCGTCAATTCTAATATAGCACCAACGATTCTTTATGTAACTGGAAAATCAAATTAAATTCTTTGTGACTTTTTCAACATCATGCATATATATTTCAATGAACGAACTCGTTCAGAACTAATATCATCTGTGTCCAGGTTCTCTTCTTGGAACCTTCTGCTGCCGCTTTTGGTGGACTCCGGGACGTAAGTAAATTAAGGAGATGGCATAGATGAAGGCAACTAGTATTGTTACCCTTCGAAAATGAACATATCAGCCTTGCGGCAAACGTTTTCACTCTGGCATTTCTCTAACCAAATGCAGCTGTAACATTATGTCGGAAAGGCTTTTTGGGACCCGTTCACTGTTTTGTTATGCTCTCCAGGTTCGCCGTTTCTCTCAGAAGCTTTGGATGCTCCGCTTCTCTATTAGTAATAACTCAACGTGTGAAACCACGAATCGTTGAAAATGTAGAGCAAAACTTCTTACCAGAATCGGTTAACTGATATATAAGGTCATTCCAGTGGTAAAGATTCTAGAAGCTTTTCTAGCTAACATGCGCCCTGGAAATACCTTTGATCAGAATTGATGCGTTGGCAGCAAATCTTCGTTCTTACGACTGTTTCGTAAAGTATATTGAGGACAAGGGTAGGTATAAAAGATACAAAGACTTTCACGATGGTGCAATTGGTAAGTATGCACGCGTGCTTATTTACAACCGATAGCAAATTCGTCCAAAATGCGAAAGTGAAATGCCGGTGTCAGAAATTTTCTTTTAATTCCCTAGTGATTTTCTGTTGCCGGCAAACGGCATTGTCCAAGTCTTGGAACTATAAAATCACAGGCAAATGCCTTTCTAAGATTTGTTTGATGAGTGAGAGTCTTTTCGCGCTAAATGCGATCATTTTCGCTAACTGGGAAGGCACGATACTTTGGTTGGTTCCTTTTTAGGACTCGTATGAATACCATTTCCTGGATGGTGTCGCAAAAATGCATTCCACATGGTACTCCAGTCTGCTCAGATGTACGGAAAAGACTTCAGTAAAGCTCTAACTAGCGGGCCAGTAGGATATGCTTAAGCCATCCTGGAAATTCTTTCAATAACTAATAGATTTGGTTAAAGCGATAAACCACAAACAGGAACCTGACTAATACAATCGTTATAATGACGATGTAACTATGGAAAGATTGTATTGCCAGCATGAGTAATTCTAACAGCACGCAAGATATCATGAATTTGGTTGTTAGGTGCCTGAGTATTAATCCAAATAGCGAGAACTGACGCTTATCAGCGATTGAGTTGAAGTCTGCGGACCTTTGCTTTATGGAAGCCAACTCCAGTACACAACATCTTGGTTTGCAAACAAAAGGAATCAGTATTTTGTCATGAACATATATAGTAAACCGTATCGAAATTTAAACTTAGCGTATTCGTACGTACGAAGAATCCAATGAGTTTGACGGCTCCACCTGTTAGCTAGGTTTACTGTAAATAATTTTTCCAACGATGATGGATACTTAAGACAACCGCATGAGAGACAATCACAGTGTGCAAGCCTTTTATACATTCCGGGTACTTGCTTACTTTTCAGTCGAGTCATATTTTACAATAACAGAGTGATGAAGCACGGCTGTCGTGCATACAACTCCGTAAGTACATGTCGCGACGAATGAAGGGACAGAGAGCTATTACTGATCTTTCTCAACTTTCATACATACTAATAGACCAATTGCTTTATTCATCTATTCTCCAAAAAGAAAGGACCCATGGGAACTCTTCGCCTTTCGAGCGCAGAAAGCGGCTGCAAAAGGTGACTAGTTAAACAGCAACTGCCTTTCTTCTCCGTGGTCTGCTTCCGTTTTTCCATAGTGGTAGTTGCTACAACAAACTGGCAACGGCGAACCTCCTTACTTCGTTTTAACATGTGTCAATGGGACTAAAAATAAATAATAATAATAATGGTTAGTGGGAAGTCCAAACTGTTGTTTTGGCAAACTGCAATTGTGGGAACGATTTATGCGAGCACGAACAGGGCTACTTTGTTGATAACTAAGTTCATTATGTCGGTAATTTCCAATAGCGATTACAAAATCATATACCTGTACAAAAGGTCAAATAGCCACGAAGAAACATGTTTTAATGTAATTGAATCATCTTCATAGTTTCTCATGGTCGAAAAATGGGACACCGTTTATTCACCTCACGTCATTAGGCGTCGCAACTTAGATTCGCTTTCTAATATTCTAGTCTCTGTCAAAGCGACTAGCTGCATTAATTGTATGTCTGAAGGTAAAAAGAAAAAAAAATCTTACTTCATCTTTCATTTTTTTTTTTTTTTGATAGAAATACGAGGTATACCTTTTAAATTGCATGCATAAAGAGAACAGTATTTTCTCATGAATTTCATATCTAGACAACAAGTAAAACATCTCATGAGGTTAAAAAATTGGCGCTGTTTTGCTTCTATCCATCCTGACAAGTCAACAAATTTTCGGCAAAACCGTCGTTTTGGCATGCTACAACAAGTGTAAGAATGATTCCATATATAAATTATAGGTGGCCACAATTCGAGCAATATAAAATTAAATGTAATCGCTTTCTACATTTACTGAACTATACGATTAATTTTAGCTGAACTGAATAAGCCTTGAGTGTTAAATTTACGTTACTTAAGAACGCCAGTTGTCAGGAGCATGGAATATAAAAAATTTAAGCACGCAAGCCCTTCACTTACATATTTTTTTTGTTGCTCCAGAATAGAAGACCAACAAGTTCACATGTTGTGTCCCTTTGTAAAGCAAAAGAAATGACGAGGCTTTAGGAAAAAGCTTGTAAACGACCTTTTAGGAATCCTAAAGAATTTATACTCTGAAGGGCCTTAAAGGCATAAACTAGCAGAGACGGAAAGGAAATTGAAAAACTGATCTCGAATCGTTTTTGATGCAGTTCCATACTCGTTAGGAAACATTTGCACGAAGTCGTAAGAAAGCTGTTTGAGCTTGCCGTGGTCGTACGGGACCAGAACTTTGACAGAATTCTTTATAGGTTGTGCAGAACGCCGGTTCCCGATTCACGCTAACCAAAAAGTCGTTTGACATATCAGGTTGAAAGGTAACCAAAAATGTAATCGTAGTGGTCGAAAACCAGCAATTTTTACTAGATGTCTTTAGAGTTATATACTTACGCAGAATTGAGTCTACACGGATCGGTATAGTAGTTTAACAAAAGTAAATACGCTAGAATTGCTAAAATGACTTCATTCAGACTTGAGATAAACCGTTATAAAGATAAGTAAAATTTCGCAGAAAATTCGCTATGTTCTACAATTTTATTACGATAAAGTACAAATGCTGGCTAGGTTCATAAAAAAATTACGCTGTTTACGGCCAAGATGCGTCACTGCAATACGCGGCCCAAGGATTATTCTGTCGCTCTCGTCATGCAGTATTCGATGTGAAAGGTGTTCTTCGGAGTTCTCGACCAGTCACAAAAAAAGTTCATGAAATAATCGCGAAAACTGAGAAAGAAAGCATTTTTCGGAAGCTGGCTGCAAAAAGGCTCGATCTTTGGGCCCCACACGAATTGACGCAAAAAAAAACACCTATTTGAATTTGTCTCTAAAAACCTCCAGAAACGCTACGAAATCGAATCATTTTAAAGCAGTTGATCACAAGTCAGAAAAGGCGTCGTCTTCCATCATGATAATGCCAGACCTACTCAACAGAGACTGGGGCCTGGGATTAAAAATTTTAATGCATCCGCCGTACAATTTTAATCTTGCACTATCCAGCTATCATCTGTTTCGGTCTCTGCAAAACCCCCTTAATGCTATTAATTTCCTGTGGATGGAGGAATGCAAGAATTACTTGTAATATTTTTTTTCGCTCAGAAACTACATAATTTCTACATTGATAGGATTACGCTATTATAAGACAAATGACAGAATGTCATTAAGCAGAACAGTTTAATAAATGTTATTTTAATACCCGAAAAATTTTTGCTTTGGTTTTAACTTGAAACGGCAGATACGTTTTCCATAGTCGAATATTTAGGTTTCAACTTCATATTTTCCATATTTACCAAATTCAACTCGTGTAAGTTGAATAAGTTCAAATTATTCCAGACCTATAAAAAAAAATAAGAAAGATATCAGATTCTAACAGAAAAAAACCGCAGCAGCAGAATTAGCACACACACAGATTTTTTCATCCTCTAAATTCTCTACTGTGTTCGTCGATTTCATAGTGGCACTCGAAGGAGCACCAAAACACCTGCACTTGTTGAGGCTCTCCGATAGAGGGATTCCCTTATCCGTCTCATCGTCTCTATTTTGCGAGAAAGTCATTTCACGCTACGAAATAGCGTAGCGGAACTGAACTTTTTCAGCAGGTTCTATTTTTAACATGCTCATTTTATAAATGCATGTTTATTGTTTATATACAAGGTACCTATTAGACTTGAAAATAGAGGGTGTATTTAACTTTTTAAGGGGTACTCTAGGTAAAATCCAATTGATCAGTTAAAAACATAGTAAAACTGTAAGTAAGTGATAAACGTTTTGTTTTCTTATAACCGAACCCTTTTTTTTAAGTCAGCTGTTATTTGTAATGGTTTAAATTTATATTTCGGCTTTGTCGCGTAAAACTGATCCCATTACAGGTTATCTTGTCGTACTAAGAATCTAACTAAACAAATTGTCTGCAAAAAGTTTATTAAAACACCTTTTAGAAAAATTGATACAGAAGCTTTAAATGACTCGTTAATACGAGTCATTGATCAATGGAATCTTTTCTTACTCAAAGGATTTATTTAGCGTCACCCAGAACCCATAATTGATCAAAATCTAATAGCCATACACTTTTTAAATCTTAGACATGTTTCTATAGAAAAACTGAGGAAATACTGGAACAAGAAATTGGAATAATTTTAGTCAGTATTATAGTTCGTTAATATAATAGGCCTGTTAAAAAAAAAAAAAAAAGTAGTTAATTTCATTACACCAGTGAAACAATACATACACCTAAGTCAACGTTTGATAAACCATACCGTCAATTTGCATATCGTCATCGAGGACTCTCCCAATAGACGGAACAGAAGGGTAGATCCTCTGCGACTCCTTCAGCACCATGTCCATATATTTCAATGAACGCACTTCTTCAGAACTGATATCATTTCTGTCCAGGTTTTTTCCTTCAATTAGTGCATCCACTTCTTGCTGCAGCTTCTGTTGTACATCATGGTGTAAGCCAATCAAGTAGATGGCATAGGTGAGCGCCATGGATGTTGTGTCATGCCCTGCAAACACGAGCGCATCAGCTTCGTAGCGAATGTCTTCCGCTGACATTTCTCCGGCCAGATACAGCTGTAGCATCACATCAAGAAACGCTTTGGGTTTACTAGCAGTTGAGCTTGCTGTTGTGCTCAGTGATTTTGGATTAGAAAGCAATTTCGCCTTGCGATCGTCTATGATCCGGCCCGTGAAGCCATGAACCGAGTCGAGAATCGAGTAAAATTCTTGGCCAGCTTCAGAAAATTGATATATCCAGTCACTCCAGTGTAGAATATTTTGCATACGTAAGATTATTAGCTCGCTGAGCCTACTAATCCCCTGTAAATATTTCTGGCCCGACTGACTCGTCTGGCTATGTATACTGACTCCCATAATCGCGTCGCAGACGATATCGAGAGTCAGGGCTGATATGAATTGTACCAAGTCGTCTTCCCGATCCTTTGTCATGACGCGATTCATAAACACCCTGGCATATTTATTGATAACGGAGCTGAATTCATCCAAAACATGAAAATGAAACGCAGGGACCAAAAGCCTTCGTTTAGCTTTCCAGCGCGTGCCCGCTGTTAGCAAAATGCTTCCGCTAAGCCATGGAGCCATAAAGTCATAACCGAAACCTTTCCTGAGGTTTCTTGGATGAGTGAGAATTTTTTCAACATGATCAGCCTGAAGTAGGAGCAGACGCGGTTCACCAGCGAGATACGAAACTACCGCACCTTTATTTTTCAGCAACCACATAAATGTCATGCCTTGGAGCATGTCGTTCAGATACACTCCGTACGGTATCCCGGTCCCCTTACAACTATTAAGTATGCTGTAGTGAAAGCAAAGATGTCGGATAAGTGGGATAGGCTCAAACCATCCTGGAAATTCTTTCAAGAAACGGTAAGTTTTATTTCGCCGATAACGCAGAAATGCAAACCCTATTACAATGGCAACTGCAAATGTAATGGCGGTTGTAAAAAAGATTCGAGAGACCAACGTAAGAAGCGTCGTTGATTGAGGTAGCATCATTTTGGAAATTCACACACAACAGAAGCCGAGTTGAACCGTGTTATCCCTTGGCAGACTACCAACACAGATTTACGTGTTCTATTTCTCACTGAAATAGAGTGTTGTTGTACTATGAATTCTAACTGTCCGTTGCCTACGGATTCTTCCAACAGATAGTGTTCCTCTTTTTAGTTTTCCCTAATACCGTACAGACGTTCGTAGAAGGTTGACAACGCTTAGATATGGGTATTCGCCCATATAAGATTACTTTGTAACAACAAACATTTACAAGATTGCAAGTTCATACCAACTATTACGTGTGTATTTTTAGATATAAACCCGGAAAAAATATATATATATTAAAACAAAACTAAGTTGATAGCTGGCTACTTAGCATGACTAAAATTGATGCTCCGATATAAATATGTATATATTTTTTCGAAAAGGCCTTTCCGTTTATAACAGCTTACATCGGTTATCATACAAGTTATTAATAATAATTGATTAATTAGCAATGCGTATTTTACCTACAAAAAAAAAAAAAGGAGAAACGCTTATTTTTAACTAGTTCCCGAACCGCTTTGTATACATGTTTACAGTCTCTTGATTGAGTTCCGTTCTTTAAGCGTAAACCGTGCGAAAACAGACGCGTTTTTCATTAATCGAGGCTGAACGGACGAAATTGATTCCGAAATAAGGCTTGCATTAACCGAACTGTTTAGAAATAATTCCAAATCTGTTTGAATTGGTACAGATTGTATTTTCTTATTTTTTTTTTTGGTTTTCGTTTTTTTTTTCACTTAAGGCCTAGGACCTTTTTATGACGGTGACGCTATCTTAACACTATTGTTAAGCATACAGAGTCGCACCAGTGCTTACCTGCATAAACCTTGCTAGTCTCAGTAGCAGCATTTATACATCACTATGACCGCTGACTCGATAAATTCATTAATATAGATCGAGCACTAAAAATCGATTACCATGTGCTCTGTGTTTTTATAAAACTTTAATGTTCGCTTTGTACGCTCAAGTTCCTTGTAAATTCAGTTTGGAGATTCACTGACCACAGTATCCTTTGTAAGCTATCCATGCAAGTACAGTTGGTGATTAAATGTAACGAATAATTAGAATGACTGCAGTACCGAGAAATATTTTTTAGTACGATGTACTGTTACAATATACCATGGTAAAGATAATTTCAATACTTGACGATCGAAGTCGCGGGATTTTATTAGACCGATCTCCTTAGGTCCACGAGATTTTAAGCTTGATGATTTCGATGCTTTTCATGCGCGTTTCTGGTATTTAGCCTGTATGGCAACTGTGAAGTATATTTTAAGATTTGAAGAATTATTTCTTTCCATATAACATTTAAACAACTTAAATGGGTAACTAGAGTGTCGTATAGTTTCCGGCTTTGGAATCGTTTTAGACCCCGCTACAAGGAAATCATGGGGTGTGCGCGCCCGTTAATCGCATAATCTCCAAATATGATCGACATATAGTAGCACGCATATATACCCAGACAATTTGGAATCAGATTCTACCTGTTGTATAATAGCAGAAATTAGGCAAGAGCCACGTGTATAGCGAGCGAGGTATCCAAATTTTATCACAACCGAAGCTGACTAGCTATTTTTTATTAAGATGCTCTTATCCTATCTGCCTTCAGAGTCTCCAGTTTTCTTAAAGATACCGCACTGATAGACTAGTAGATAAAGTTTCTGGTTTACTCGTGTTGTCGACTTTGGGTTATCCGTATTAAGTCTATATAAAACAACATTCTCAGTGAGTTTTATGATTAATTGAATTCGTAAAATCCGCTCACTGTTTCACTTGGTTTTAGTACGACTATTACACCCCCTACCAGTCACTTATTGAAGAGAATACTTACCTCCTCACGTTTACTAACGTTTACTAATGAATCAGCAACGTAGGTGTGCAGAAAGGAAAAGATATACATATAAAGGTAACGCCCTTTTCCCTTACTCTCACAAGATATTAAAACGTGTTAATTACACTCCTTTTTTTTTAACTTTCTTTCAACTTAATGTGCACGCACAAAGTAAAATGTGGTAGATTGATGAAACTATCTCGTGGTTTTTGTCCATATTGTACTTGAGAGTTATGAATCCTATCACCTGAAACTGATAACGAGACCACTCTCAGACAGAGATTTCTCTTTGAAGATTATAAATGTCATTTGCGAAATTTCTTTATAAAATGGGTCGAATTTCAGTTTGTTTGTCCAATTGACCCGTCTATTTTAGTGGACTGCTTGTACGATTATACTATTAGGATAGGTAGATAGGACCCTGCGTGGTGACAATCGTATGTTGACAGTAACATTTATTTTGGGTTCGTTCAGTTTTACTAACACAGTGACCACTGGCATGCCGTTACCCTCATCATTGATGCAATGGCTATTATTGAAATTATAAGGCGTAAACTAAGATCAGTATAAAATTCTAACAGTCAACATTTTGGTTTTGTCAGACAAAAACGGCGTGAGAGAAAACGTATCTACTATGTGGCTATCGATACAGGCTACTATAGGTACTTAACAGTGAACAGCTGCATATTATTAGGACGACGCGCGCTTTACGCTGCTATGTAAGAACAAAGCCAAGCCAAGTAAAGTTCAACTAAAAGATATTCTGGGTTAAATTAGCACAAAGTATAGAATTTATTTAGTAACCGACCGTTCGAATGGTCGCGAGCGCCAGTACTTAATCTGCACATTTCAGGATTAATAAGGCGGTCTAAGCACTTTAACTTACTTCTGTTACTATTGTTTTACTTTAAATCATTGGACCGAAACGCAAAGGCACTTGTTTCTGGCAGGCAGAATTCGACATAATTCTGTTAGTGGAAAAAGTTTTTTGTTCCGCGCCTATTACCTAAAATTGTCCTGGTGGAAGACATAGGCCAACCTCTTGTACAACCCGCGTTTATCAAGGAATAAACATTTACACTTCTAATATCCCTCTTAATTTTCAGCCATCTAAGAAGACGACGCGTAGTTGATCTATGTAGTCCATGGTTTGTTTGTTTTATTCAACTGCTCAAAAAACTTAACTCTAAAATGCCATTTATTTTATATTTAGACAAAATCATCTTTTTTAAAATATACAAAACGACTTAACCCGATAGTGTTTTAGGTACACTGCCCCACTGGTCGCTAGTTGACGTCGAATAACTTCATACATAATCTGACTTCGTTATCAGTAGTAGTAGTTATACCAGCATCCTTTTTTATTTATAGCTAAAGAACTTCGATAAGATAAGATATGTACGTAGTGATAAATCAATCAAGCAAAATGAATGATCGAAAGACAGGCTATCACGAAGTATTTCAATATGCTACTATAGATCACACTATGAGAGGGAGTATGCGCCATTTAAGCAGTGTTTAGTAACAATAATCACATATTACTGGAGAGAAAGAAGTTAGTAATATTTTTACATTAGCGTATATGTTCATAGCAATGTCAGATTAGAACTTTTTTCGGTTCCAAAACACCATTTACATAAAATTCCCGAAAATACATTTCGAATACTTGGTTATATCGATATATAATCGTTTTTGTCGATGTAAATTGTATCGATACTATATTGATTTATATCGGTCGGATCTGTGGCGGACTTTTGATCATCGGTTGTATTGATTTTTTTAATTGCGTGCGTTATGTTTTTCAGTTAGTACCATAACTATTTTACAGGTATCACTGGTCAATATCTATCGAAGTGTAAAGTGAAAACTGAACTTGAGACTTGAAATCTAATTGATAAGCGGTTTTACATGGGCTTAGAGACTGTGATATATACGGTATATAATCGTCTACATTGCTCCGATGATCACGTTCACCACAATATCCAGAGCTATTTTTTGAATGTTTGTCCATATCAAGACGTCCCATGCATACGGTGCATTTCTAACTTATGTCTATGGTTATGCTATTAACGCTACGGTTGAGCCAAACAGAATAAACAACAACGCTTATCTTGGCTTCCAGAACAGCCTGAATTTTTTCAACAACATAGAAGATTGTACGATCCCGGAAAGCAATCGCTTATGAAATCACATGTCGGTGAAAATCAACAACAGTGTTTCCTGTGTGCCATGCGTCAAGTGACATTTCATTAACGTCCAACGTCTTTTTCAAATTGAATCTCATCGAGTTCGGAATATAATAGGCAGTACAAAAGGCGTTCAATTACATCCTACAATGATTAGCGGTACATGTTGGGTTCATTTAACGAACAAATCAAACTATCAAGCAGGAACAATTTTACGTAGCGTAATTATATGAAGCCTGGCGTTGCAGAGGTCTCGAAAGTGCTATTCACAAGTATTTTAAGGGCGCAAATTTAGGAGGAGAAATGACTGCACCCATTTCCCAGCAAAACGTTTCTTGCTACTGCAAGCCTCGTAGCCCTATCAGCCCACGTAAGCATATTAGTGTGATAAATGAGCTTATACACATAATAAGAGGCTGAATCACTATACAACGAATCGACCTAATCTAGTATTAGTCTGGACCTGTCTTTGAAGCTATTCAACAGCGGGACAGAAATGTCAGCTCGTGTTGAATGGTGAAGAATGTTGCTGAGTTGGGATGACTGAGGCGCCCTGGTATCGCCATTAGTGGTTATGACATGTGACGTGAGACATTGTTTCTCAGCAGTTTCAGTTACCCACCGACGCCAGGAGTAATTCGCAAGGTTTTTAGCCCTCGCGGGCTCCTCGTTCGGATTTTCCTTGACTTGGATACACTGCGTTTTCTCTTTCGCTAGATATCTGTACACCTCTATAACTGCGAGAGGTACCCTCCGATAAAAGAAGGTCACTCACGGGTGTCGCACGAACTCCCCGCGGCTATGCGAGCTTAACAGCTGCATAGCTCCTCCACAATTGGCTTCCCTCAGTATTCCAGTACCTAGACTAGGCCAAATATACGTAAGTTCGAATACACGATGAATGCTTGCTTTCAAAAACGAAATGAGACCTAATCATTCTCCTCAATAGCGAGCTATCTAAAAGTGATAGCAAGCAAAACCGACGATAATACACGCTGGGTGATGGCACGAGCGCTGTATGGGTTCTACACATGAAATAGCAAGACTGCGAAGTGCTGGCCGGCGACATTGCTTTTGCTGACGTCAGTTTTGCAACCTTTCTCGTTAGCTTTTTTACTTAGTATATACTAAGTGCCGGGGGAATTAGGTCCACTCGTTTTCAGCTAGCATTATCGGGACAGGCCGCATACGTGTTTAGGATCGGCACAAGCGTTCGGTCAATACTAAGGTTTCCATATGATGGCTCACTTACCAGGCGGCATATGTGCCACGCCATCACATTCCATATATTAACGAGAGAGATGTTTTATTTCGAAGGCGACTCTGGTTTCTCACTTTTAATTACGAAACTAGGGAACATTTTTATTAGTTAGTTATATTATAGAGCATTATTATCTAGTGTCTTAATTGCTATTGGTTGCGGATATTTCGGTCTTTACAGTACAGTGCGTCGTGTAAAGTGTATAT